>NC_135398.1:13910329-14185329 GCF_051989625.1 Stigmatopora argus
ACTACCCTTCATTGCACCGGTTTGCTTTGGACCCATTGTTTTTCCCTTAATTCTGCGCTGACTAACGCAGAAAAAAACACGGAAAAAATGTAATGCTCCGCCCAGTGCTCGTAGATATCTTTGCACGAGGAAGATGCGGCGAGAAAGACAGTGCGCTGAAATCATAAGCAGCCTCTCGCGTCTCGGCCACCTCGATGTCTCGTATGCTCACATTTCAAAATTTGTCTCGTATCTCAAGGCGAATATTTGCTCGGAATTTTACTCGTATCTCAAATTCCTCATATGTTGGGCAACTCGTATGTCAAGGTATTACTGTAATTGAAACACCAATGTTGAGGTTGTTGGTAGCTAACACTGCATGTCGTTGTTACTAGTGACCAACAATTCAGGTGTGACACCTTTTGGACAGTGTGGGGCCTGGGTGAAAGAGCCCGAAGGGGGCTATTTTACCTCACCCAACTACCCAGAGAAATACCCACCAGAGAGGGAATGTGTCTACATTATAGAAGGTGAAGGTTCAAACATGAATCCTTCTATTTTCCTTTACTAAAACGCTCCTTCTCCCCCAGCTTCCCCTCGCCAGTGCATCGACTTGTTTTTTGACGAAAAGTATTCCATTGAACCTTCTTGGGAGTGCAAGTTTGATCACATCGAGGTCCGCGATGGGCCCTTTGGCTTCTCACACATCATTGGACGCTACTGTGGGCAAGAAAGTCCTATGTATGTTCGGTCCAGTGGGAGGTATTTGTACATTAAGTTTGTGGCTGATGGAGAGTTGGAAGCTATGGGGTTCGCAGCCCGGTACAACTTCACACAAGGTGAGTACTGCATTTAACAGGCTTTGATATTCACTTGGACATTTTTGAATCTTCCATTGATCAAAATATTCAAAGAACACATGGATGTTCAATTGTTATTCATAAGTAGAAAAAAGTTTTGAAACTGTCTTTATAATCATATCACAGTTAGTTCTGCACTCAATTGTGGCACTATAATTCTTAAATGACCACACACGTTGACTCATCTCCTCCCAATAGTCCATACAAACCTACTGAAAACCGTGACCGGACATTTGGTCGCCGGACGTTTGGTCGCCGGACGTTTGGTCGCCGGACGTTTGGTCGCCCGGACGTTTGGTCGCCCGGACATTTGGTCGCCGGACGTTTGGTCGCCCGGGTGAATATAATTTTGAGAGCTGGTTTCAACAGTAGACATTTAGATATTAAACTCTCTCTCTCATGAATATAATTGTGAGAGCTGGTTTCAACAGTAAACTCTCTGTGATGTTGTCAAACGTCTTGCGACCAAACGTCCGGCAACCAAACGTCCGGCGACCAAATGTCCGGCGACCAAACGTCCGAGTACCCTGAAAACAAAGTGAAAGCAGTCATGCCAGGCAAACAATATCCACGGACTCCACACTTGAGCAAGTCGTTGTAGCATTAAAGCATTAAAAGTTGATTAATTCAACAATAACATTACTCTGCCTAAATCCTGCAATTATAGGCACACTGCATAAAATGGCTGTAGAAGTATATGATCCTTGCCACAACTTCATAAAACCATATTAGTAATCTGAAATATGACTTTGAAAAATAAATCATAAAATAAAATCAGGATTTTTTTGTGTGAAAAGTGTCAAAAGTGAAAATTTAGGCAACATCTATTAAGATCATTTATGAAACACCAATTCAATCTTTTAATCAGAAGTGATTCAATGTTAGTTTAAATATTATACAATTCTAAGCACTTAATTCTCTTTGTTGGCATTCAATCAGCAGTCAATTAACTTTCTGTGACTTTGACACAGAAGGTTGTTACAATGTAATCTGTTATCCTTTCTTTAATAATATCGCACAGCCCCCTCTTGCATGCAAATGTGACTTCCTGCATTTCTACATTTTCAGTCTCTTACCATTTTGTAATGGAGTTTCAGCAACTCTCCATACTATGAAATCATAAAGAGCCCTTCTTGTTGTATTGTTAGTTACATGCTTCAAAACATGCAGATGATAAAAGCCTAGGAAATACACATACGCAAGCACACACACAGTTAATGAAAGCTTGTCTTCAGGGGAATACAGCTTGTCAGCACTGAGCCAAAGCAACAGCTTAAGCTGGACTCACGATGAGGCTTTATTAACAGAAGATTTTATAGGCCATCAACAATGATGACAGTCAAGGATTAATCTGGCTCCTTCTGTTTGTCTAACCTTATTTTAGTAGAAAATAACCTCTACCTTAATATTGTTATTGTAGATTTTCTATTTCATATTTTTTCATTTACATTAAAACCTTTAAGATTAAAGCTCAACATGCAATACACTGAATGGGTAACCACCTTACATATTTCTCCTTACTCTTTCCTATTTCACATTTGTTATTTAAATGTTTTTCCGTGAGCATTTGTTGTTCAATGCTCTGACTTTATATCAATCGACACTACTTTTCTTTTTTTCCCTTTATTTGTCCTTTTGAGTTGTTTAGATATGGAAAACGATAACTATCACTGTCTTTAAAAGCCAAAGATGTTTAATGTGGCAACATGAGAGGTTGGTGTACTCCTGTTGTGGTTCTTTGTATTGGGGAATTTTTTTTAAACTGCTTATTGCCAGACATGATGAGCAAGAGACATACATGTATAAGCCGCACCCTTAAAATTGCCTTTAAATTGTTGAATTTTACAATTTCTCGCATATAAGCCGCCCCCCTGATTCACAATTTCACCTCCGTATTCATGGTTTTAATAGGGAGTACAAATGTGTTACTTTGAAGGGAAAATCTCAAGAAAAATCATCGCACATGGTATTTCTGAGATACTGAATGAATCAAAACCACATAATTAGGGTCAATATCATAAGGAAGTTAGTAATTCATCCAGTAATGGTTGTTTTCTTACTGCGAAACAGAAAATAACCAACAAATAGTAAATGTTAATTTGCCGATATCTACTGGGGAAAAAGAGTATAGCAACGCTGTAAGTCTTGTGTGCATATAAGCTGTAGCCTTGATTCAGTCATCATTTTTTTATTACAAATACGGCATATATGGGAGAAAATACGGTAAAAGGCATGTTTTAAAACGAGAATTTATTATGAACAGAATATGTTTCTTCCATCATGCTTGGTTTTATTGGATTGCTAAAACTGTTTTTTGTCACCTTATACTGGCTACGTAATGTAGGTAGCTTTGCACATTGATGACCTTACCAAGGAGACGCCATGCGAGAACCCGAACCACTCCACTTTTAATGGTACTCGGACGTTTGGTCGCCGGACGTTTGGTCACCGGACATTTGGTCGCCCGGACGTTTGGTCGCCTGGATGTTTGGTCGCCGGACGTTTGGTCGCCGGACGTTTGACAACATGACAGAGAGTTTACTGTTGAAACCAGCTCTCAAAATTATATTCATGAGAGAGAGTTTAATATCTAAATATCTACTGTTGAAACCAGCTCTCAAAATTATATTCATGAGAGAGAGAGTTTAATATCTAAATATCTACTGTTGAAACCAGCTCTCAAAATTATATTCACCCGGGCGACCAAACGTCCGGCGACCAAACGTCCGGGCGACCAAACGTCCGGCGACCAAACGTCCGGCGACCCAACGTCCGGCGACCAAACGTCCGGCGACCAAACGTCCGGCGACCAAACGTCCGGCGACCAAACGTCCGGCGACCAAACGTCCGGTCACGACTTTTAATTATGCGCCATAAATAATTACTTGCATTCCATGAATTAGTTTTACAGCTGATATTGGACAGTTTTTTTTTAAAGGGATTTTTCCCAATTGTAGCTTTTCCTTTATTTAATTTCTTTGCCTTGTCTCAAGTTTTCTGTGATTGATTGGCGACCAGTCCAAGGTATAGATACTAAAACCTGTTTCTCACCAGAAGTCAAGTACAATAGATTCCAAGTACCTACCCACCTGGCAAGCAATAGATACTATATGGATCAATCTCTTGAGTTGCAGTAGATACATTGAGAAGCAATGTTTGATTTTTTCTCCAATTGACTGGCCACCAATTCAGCATGTGCCTCCCCTGGTGCCCATAGTTAGCTGGGATAGGCTAGAGCACCCCCGTTTCACTTTTAAGAACAAGTGGTTTGGAAAATAAATGACTCAATGTTTACTCGTCAAATTTTAGTAAACTGAATCTGAACAGAAAGTGCACAGTGGAATAGATTCCATTGCCCCCCCGAAAAAAACTCAAATAACACACGAGTGTAATGCTGAAGGTTTTCAAGCATTTACATATTTAGGGGGAACTTTAGTGTTTAAACTTTATAGTGGATGTCCCACCGCAGGAAATGAAACACACACACGAAAAAAACACACACAAATGCCAACTTCCGTACAGAGGAATGAATGTGAATAATCTGTCCAAGCCTTAAGTAGAAACGGGTAAGAAACATGAGAGGATTAATAAGAACTAAGTTGGTAAATCTGGATTTATAATCCACCTAGCAAGTAGATTCATCAGCACAGCACAAAGGTTTCGGATGTAATATCTAGCCATGCGTTGTCAGGATTTCAGGGAACCTTAAATGAGGGCATCCTGAAGGAATAACAATTTCACATTTACGCTTGGTTGTATAAATCTGACAGGTATTCCAATTTTTGTTGTGTTTTATGTTATATACTGTATGTCTGGGATGATGAGTTCTTTTCACATACAGCAAAGACTTTGTCGCCCTAAACTAGATCACTTCATCTCCATAACATAATATATACAGCTTACATTTGATTGAATTTCAGAATGCAACATCAAAATTGGTATAGTATTAAGTTTTGATCATGTTACATTTTTTTGCTATGAGATTTACACAGGATTTATGGTCAGGAAGTAGTACAGACACCAGTGTCATTCTAATTATGACTTTATCCATTTTGGTACTTGAATGATATGGGGCACACATTGTGGTCTCTACCCATATGCATTTCTACTTAACATGCAATGGTAATTTTATTTCTTTAAATTGTTGATTGTATTTGCTTCTAATCTAGAAGTATCTATTAATTCATTCATTTTTTGAACCGCCTATCGTCATAAGGGTCTTAGTGGTGCTGGATCCTGTCCCAGCTAACTACGGGCACTAGATGGGGGACACCCTGAATGGGTGGTCAGCCATTCACGAGGATATGGACAACCCTTCACGCTTCATTCCTAGGGGCAATTTAAAGTGTTCAACCAGCCTACTCCGCATGATGTTGGAGGAAACCGGAGTACACGGAGAAAACCCACGCAAGCCCAGGGAGAAAATGCAAAGTCCACCTGTGTGGAGTTTGCATGTTCTCCTGGGATAGGCTCCAGCACCACCCACGAGCCTAGTGAGGATAAAGCGGTTCAGAAAATGAATGAATGAATGAAAATTTAATAATAAAATACATTTTTAATTTTGATATTCAAAGCTGGCCATCATTGGCTTTGCCGTTCTGATTCACGTAAAATGAACAAAAAATATTGTTAATGTTTTTAATGCATCTTCATTTATTCTTCTAGATCCTGAGTTTCACGATTTGGGAGAATTGCCAGCATTGCCATGTGGGTATTATTATAATTTTGTTGCATATTTTGGGAAGAAAAAAATGCACACTCTGAAGTGAATTGAACATTAGGAACATAAGTGTCAAATATTAAAGCACTCAAAACCAGTCAACACCAGAGCAAATATGTCTTTTCAATTATCAGTGCTTTCAAGTCAGGGAATGTTTACAGTGACAAAATTGTCCTCACATTTAAGAAAAATACTACTCTCCACAGTTTGTGAGTTTGAGCTGAGTGGTCCAGAAGGCTTCGTGGAATCGTTTCAGATAACCAAGGAAAAAAAGGCCCTACTGACGGAGGCTGTGGACTGCAGGTGGTATATCCGGGCCCCACCAAAAGCTAAGGTCCGTGAAATTATAACAATCTAGCAGGTTGTTCTGAACCTGGTTTCTTGATAACTGTGACCCTCTCTCTTGTGGTTAAGTGATAAGGATATTGGAAGGAGGTGGGGGGTCCAACAAAGTTGTTGTTTTAATTTTTCATCCTATCCTATCAGGGGTCACCACAACTAATTACTCTCAAGATGTGAAAATTTTTATTTTCTTGAGCAAACATTTGACTAAACATTATTGTTTGTTGTTATCGTTTTTGTGTTATCACTAATCAAAACAAAAAAATATCAGTTATTATTGTATTCATAGAATAAGATTAAGAATAAGAATAAATATAAGACTTTTTTTTAACCTAGGTCTACAATGTCTTGTGTGTCTTGTGTCTGTCTTGCTACTGCAACCAAGAAATTTCCCAAATACGGGATGAAATAAAGTTCTAACCTAACCTAAACAGAAACACATTAATCTTCATTGAGCTCTATATATTAATATTCCTATAATTTTGGGCATTTTATTTGCATTGCGGTATAAAACTTGAGGATGTATAAGGATTTAGTTCAAATTTTAATCTTCCTATTCACAGATCTACATGCGCTTTCTGGAGTATGAGATGCACAACTCCAATGAGTGCAAGCGCAACTTTGTTGCCATTTATGATGGCAACAGTTCAGTGGAGTATTTGAAGAACAAATTCTGCTCCACGGTTGCCAATGACGTCATGCTTACATCCTCTTTGGGAGTGGTAAGATTGTGGGCAGATGAGGGAAGCAGGAAAAGCAAATTCAAGATCCTGTTTACAACCTTCCTTGACCGTGAGTTGACTTCTTTTAGAATGTGTCTTGACATTTTCTCTTGGCCGGGTTAAAAAAACAACTATATTTTATTTGGCAGGTTCAAAGGTAAAACTTAGATCAGTTTTGCTTTCCACACTCAAAATTTACTCAAAAGAGCAGTCAAAGCAAAATGTGTCCCACATTGTTACCACTAATAGACCTATTGCCAAAATACATGTTCATTCATGTCATAGAAAAAATACAGTAGTTTCGTATCTCCAGAACGTTCTTGATCTCAAGACCAGTCAAAACCTTATTTTGAGGGTCTCAGCTCAATCCCAATGCCTAAAAGTCTTTGTCTTCGACTGGCTGAGATGGCGCACAAGGGATTTTCTGGCAATATCAGTGTCTAAACTTCTTTAATTTTATCTTAAGGATAAACACTTGGTAAAATAAAACAAATAGTACGTTCAAATTTTACGTGTTCACCATTCAGGCAGACTTATAAATGACTCCAACCTCAAGAAAATGAATAAATAATGAGTATAATTCATTCATTTTCCTTGTCGGGGTCGCAGGGGTTGAATAAATGTATATATATATATATATATATATATATATATATATATATATATATATATATATATATATAAAGGCCCTACTGACGGAGGCTTTATATATCTGCACGGGGGGTGCTGGAGCCTATCCCAGCTGACTCCAGGCCAGAGACGGGGGACCAGTCGGTGGCCAGCCGATCACAGGGGACAAGGAAACTGGCAACCATGCACACTCACACCCATACCTAGGGGCAATATATATATATATATATATATATATATATATATATATATATATATATATATATATATATATATATATATATATATATATATATATATATATATATATATTGCCCCTAGGTATGGGTGTGAGTGTGCATGGTTGCCAGTTTCCTTGTCCCCTGTGATCGGCTGGCCACCGACTGGTCCCCCGTCTCTGGCCTGGAGTCAGCTGGGAACAAGGAAACTGGCAACCATGCACACTCACACCCATACCTAGGGGCAATATATATATATATATATATATATATATATATATATATATATATATATATATATATATATATATATATATATATATATATATATATATATATATATATTGCCCCTAGGTATGGGTGTGAGTGTGCATGGTTGCCAGTTTCCTTGTCGTCTCTGGCCTGGAGTCAGCTGGGATAGGCTCCAGCACCCCCCGTGACCCTAGTGAGAATAAAGTGGTTCAGAGGTTCAGAAAATGAGAGAGAGAGAGACTTCTTGTCCCAGGTGTCTTCGGGTGAAAGGCAAACTACACCCTAAACTGGTCGCCAGTTAGTTGTAGGGCACACATAGAGACAGACAACCATTCACATCCACCGCAGTGAATTGTGAATTGAACCCATGCAGCTTGCAGCCAAAAGAACCACTGCACCATGGGGTGGACCCTATATATAGTATGTTGGATTTGTCTTGGTTTTCCTCAATCGCAACTCCCAAAGGTCTGGGTTTCAGTGAGTTCTGGTTTCGAGAAAGTGTTGGTCTAGATAGTATTATCTTGAGCATAAGGCTACTATACATAATACAGTAAAAATATATAACTCCTAAATGTTTAGGAGCAATGCTGCAGTTATCTACCACTTATGGACAATTTCTAGGTGTGGTGTTACGTCCTTGGGAGATGTCATGGCGAGGTAGGAGGGATTAGGACCCAATCGCAGGGAAGCAGGTGAGGACGAGGCAAATTGTGCTCATAACCAAAACTTTAATAACTTAGGAGGGACCTTACAAAATAACAAGGACTTGTGAAACGAAACATGAAACCAAACCGGACTAGGGAAAAGACGTAGAATCGAGGAGCAAGGTAGCGTGGATGCATGGTAAGGGAATTTAGGCAGACGATCCGACAATGACATTAAACTCAGTGGGGTTTAAATAGACACATCAGGGACTCATTTCGAATCACGCGCAGCTGCGCGAACACAATGGCAAGGCAGGAGGGACAAACGAGAGTCGGGAAAAACAATAGCAGGCTTCTCCTAACATGTGGCCAAGTTGTGGAGGGTATTGAGCAGGGATGGGCAAACCGGTCCTCGAGGGCCGCTGTGGGTGCAGGTTTTTGTTCCAACCAATATAGCACAGACAGTTTAACCAATGAGATTTCTGCAGAAAACAAGAAGCACCTGACATCAGTCCACTGATTGCACTTGTAGGACACCAGATTGGTGAAAAGGTGCCCTCTCAATGGGTTGGAATGAAAACCTGCACCCACTGCGGCCCTTTGTAGAAGAGTTTGCCCACCCCTGGTATTGAGTGTCCTCTTTGGTGGCTTTCGAATTTCGTCTAGTCCTGATGCTGCCATCAAGATGATGGTTTGACAAGGTGGTTTACTGTCAAGTGTTAATCAAACAAAGATGTCTGTACCTCCAAATATATAGGCTAGTCTTTAGTTGGAAAGGGGTTATGAGTTTCTAGTTGGGCGACCTTCCTCAATCGGAAAGCATGGCAATATAAAATATGTGGATGGTATTAACTTGTTTTCCCTAGTTGTCAAAACGGACAAGTATATCTGAACTATATGGCGTTTTATTTCCAGCTCCATGTGAAGGAGACACATTCTTTTGCCATAGCAACATGTGCATCAACCATACGCTGGTCTGCAATGGCATCCAGAACTGTGTCTATCCATGGGATGAGAATCCTTGCAAAGGTAAACTGAATTTATTGTGTTTTCACCAAATTTGAGGCTGAAGAAAAGATCATTATATTCTGTATTGTCTGTCACACTAGAGAAACGGAAACCAAGCATTTTGGATTCTTTGGATAACACTAATATCACTATTATTGCTGTGACCTGCGGCCTGGTTGTCATCCTGCTCATCATCTCCGTCATCATTCAGATCAAACAGCCTCGCAAGAAGTACATTATCCGCAGGTTAATTCATTTTGCAATTATCTTATAATGAAGTTTAAGTTATTTTATTATTTGGAATTGGATGAAATATAACAAACACTTTTTTTACTGTATCGTTTCAGAGTATGCAAGATCTTGTTAAGGTTATTAAAATTCTAGCCAAACTACAGTGCAACATTGTTGCCATTTTGTTTTGTATGAAATGATACAGAGCCATAGTAGGGAATGGGGAATTGTTTAAGAAATTCTTGTTTGCATATTGTTCCCGTGAGTCACTCATTGTGAATGTTACAAGAATGAAGTAAGAAAACATTTTTTTATTATATCCACAGAGATGATTTCGATCCCGCCCTACTTCAATCAGGGCTAGAGCCTCCTCACTATGAGCTCTGCACTTTACGACATGTCCCTTCAGGTGACCTAACTGATGCCGCGATGGGTGATGAATTCGACAAGTCCCACAAGCTACGTCGATCCTCCTCCAAATGCATTCGTGACCACCATTGTGGATCACAGCAGGGAAGTATGCACGACATTGTCCAAGGTAGCCGCGGCAACCTCAATATGAGAGAGGCCAGTATTGACCATGATAGTGGGGCACTTGTGCCACAGCTACCTGCAGGAATAGTAAGCCAGCAGTCACCACGGTTCTCCCACCACATGACTCCAGTCGGTCAGAGGAACATCTTTGTGATGAAGCACAGCTATTCTCAAGATGAGGCTGATGGATACAGAGAGGATGATATTGATGATTTGATGATGGATGCTGGTCCAACTACCAGTAGACGCCACGGACACCACCAACAATTCCATCATGGACTTCCAGGGCTTGACCACACTGTTCACCGTACATTGTCTAATGACTTCTAATATGAAAATAAGACAACGTAATTTACTTTGATTTCTGCAAAAAAAAAATCATATTGTAATTAGTTTCTTGGTGGTGAGACGGAGTTCGACACAGATGCAGGAAATCAGTTGGGAGTGCGGGTGCACTAATGTAAGGTTTTAATACCGATAGACACTTTACAAAGTAAAACAATCCAAATAAAAACCTAATAACACAAAGAAATAAACTGACTCGGAAAAACACAGAGGGAAGACGCACACCATATAACACCGTAACTTCCGACAAAACAATACTCCCACACCGGTAGACAAAGACACACGTTTTAAATACGTAGACAATGGATTAGCAAGACAATTAGAGACACCTGGATCACACGACAGAAGGTGAGCAGGAAAGACATAGCAGGTAAAAGTATGGTTAATTTCATGGACAAGACACACACAAGGGAAAACACCCAAACTACTAAACCCCAAGAAAATGCGACAGATGGTTTGTTTCAAATTAAAAAATATTAAAAATGGGTATTAATAGATATTAGTGTTGTGAGTTATATTCATCTAATTTAGTTGTAATATTGTTATAACATTGAAACAACCAAAATCCATATTAATTTATGTTACTTTTACATTCATTCATTTTCCGTACTGCTTATCCTTACACGGGTTGCGGGGGGTGCTGTAGCCTATGCAGACAACTATGGGCACCAAGCAAGGGACACCGTAAATTGGTGGCCAGCCAATCGCAGGGCACAAGGATACCGACAACCATTCATGCTCACAATCAGCCCTAGGGCAATTTAGTGTTCAACAAGCCTACCGTGCATGTTTTGGGAAAGAGGAAGAAAACCAGAGTACCCGGAAAAAAACCACAAAGTGAGGACCGACCTGGGATCGAACCCTAGACCCCAGAACTGTGTGGCCGACACGCTAACCACTCGCTCCACCGGGCCGCCAACCCAACCCTCCATATGTTACTTAATTAAGTTAATTTTGTAAATTGAATAATCAACTGCACTTCTTTGAATAGAACAACATATTATTTTAACTTTGTGATCCCCTCCATGATCCACCCTTTTTCTTTCATTGTTCATTATCACATATTTCATAATAATCAATAAATACATACGTACATCAGCACATGTATTTTTTGGGGTGTTTTTTGCCAAATGGGTTGCAATGTAAAAGGACAGGAAAGAGGTAATTTTAGTGGATAAGACTGGTTGATTTATTGAGGGTTTGAAGGAAGAAAAAAGATGATTGAAATACAATGAATTAAGCTGGGATATAATATTAGTTGTAATTAAGCAGAGAATAAAGGAAAGGGGAATGGAGAATGGAGTTTGATTGCAAAAATCAGATGGAATGCCAATAGATGACCTAAATTTTGTTACTCACCTCATCTCATCTCATTTTCTGAACTGCTTTATCCTCACTAGGGTCGCGGGGGGTGCTGGAGCCGATCCCAGCTGACTCCGGGGCAATTTAGAGTGCCCAATCAGCTTACCATGCATGTTTTTGGAATGTGGGAGGAAACCGGAGTACCAAGAGGAAACCCACGCAGGCCCGGCTGGGGAGAACATGCAAACACCACACAGGTGGACCAACCTGGACTTGAACCTAGGACCCCAGAGCTGTGAAGCCGATGCGCTAACCACTCACTCCACCGGGCTACCAAATTTTGTTAGAGTTTAGAAAATGTTACTTTTCATTGTCATTAATTGCAATGACAAAGTTAAAAAATAAAATAAAATAAAAAATAAAAAACTACAGAGTTAATTAAACTGGTTGTGTAGCAAACTGAGAAACTATTAAGTGAATAGGTAAGTCTGACATGAGAACGAGTGAATACAGGATCTCATCTCATCTCATTTTCCGAACCAGTTTATCCTCACTAGGGTCGCGGTGGGTGCTGAAGCCTATCCCAGCTGACTCCATGCATGCAGAGGCGGGGGACATCCTGAATCGGTGGCCAGCCGATCGCAGGTCACGAGGAGACGGCTAACCATGCACACTCACACCCATACCTAGGGCCAATTTAGAGTGTCCAATCAGCCTACCATGCATGTTTTTGGAATGTGGGAGGAAACCGGAGTACCCGGAAGAAACCCATGCAGGCCCGGGGAGATCATGCAAACTCCACACAGGTGGGCCGTGACCTGGATTTGAACCCAGGACCCCAGAGCTGTGAGGCTGACGCGCTAACAGGATGTGAAGTGAAATGGAATAAGAGTACATCTAGGAATAGGGTTTGATATTCAGATAGAAAGTGTCATATGTTGTTGCTAGATTGAGGGGTGTAGTAGGCTCTAGTTTATTTTAGTGCTGTTGTAATTTTCTTTAAAAGGCAATAGTCTTTCAATTGGGAATTTGGGGTTGGAATTTCAGCGCTCCATCGCCAGTTGGTGGCGGTATTGCCCAACTAAATTGTATGCAACAACCCATAAAACATTGAACGGGATGGAACCTTTGGCATAAAACACGAACAATCCAGTCGGACTTATTATAGTGCTGCACAGGTTGAAAATGGCATTGCAGCAAAACTATACGTGCTTTATCTTCAGTTAAATATTTTCTTTTCTTTTAGTCATTTATTTTTCAAAAAAACCCGTCATGTCTAAAGAAGTGCTTTTTAGGGAGCAATCTATCACGAACGAGAATACAAGCAAAGGTCGACTGGGTCTCATTGTAACAGGCTTGGTAGGAGGGTCGCTTGTTGCCCTCTACGCTGTGGCTACGCCGTTTATTGCCCCCGCATTGAGAAAAATCTGCCTCCCGTTTGTCCCTGCGACCACTACGCAAGTACAAAATGTCCTCAATGCACTGCAAGCCAGGTCTGGGACCCTGGTGGACATTGGAAGTGGAGATGGGAGAATAGTAAGTGCTACACGACAACAATCTGCCATGTGTGTATTTTACATCAAAAGCAGCATAAAAACAATCTGCCAATTATTTTTTAAATATAATGTTTTTTTTTAGTTTTTTTAACTGTGCACTGATGAATTTAAGTGTGCTTTAAGAGATAATAAAAATAAGAGAAACAAGAAACGAGGCAAAGAGCCACAGTACAGTCTTCCCTCGATTATCGCGACTTCACTTATCGCGAATTCACTTCTTTGTGATATTTTTCTGCCTTTAATTATTTAAAATTATTGTTTTAGTTCATAAAAATATGAAAATCCACGCTGAAACTCGCAAGCAGAAGCCACTTGCCTGTTTTCTGCTTGCTACTAGGACTCAGCACTGAATATTTATTAATTTTTTTATCTATTTACTTTTTAAAGTTCATAAAAATGTGAAAATCCACGCTGAAACTCGTAAGGGGAAGCCCCTCTTGCTACTAGGACTCAGCATAGGGGTGACCCTACTTTGCGACTTTTCGATTATCGCGGCCATGTCTGGTCTACATTAACCGCGAGAGAGCCGCATTCATTTTGGCCAGGAGCCGCATGCGGCTCGAGAGCCACGTGATCGCCACGCCTGGGTAAGATGTACATGTTTTGCCCATTGAAACCGATAAATTAGTCCCGATCACTATTACTATGTTGTTTTTTTGTTATACATAGGAAATCACGTTTTCTTCAATTTGACTAATGAAAAACAAAAATAGTATTTTTCCAAAGCTGGCAGCGCATAAGTTTTTAACACGCTTCTAATTTGTTTGGGTTATCCAAAGGCATGACTGGTATAGCAAAACACGAGGAGCATGTTGTATGTACCGTTCTTAAATGGGATGTATATTTGTATATCCTTTTTAGGTGATAGCTGCTGCAAAGCATGGGTTTTTGGCATCAGGTTTTGAATTGAACCCCTGGCTGGTGTGGTATTCTCGCTATAAAGCCTGGAGAGAAGGAGTCCACCGCTCGACATCATTCCATATCTCTAATTTATGGAAGGTCAGTCTGATTTTCTCTTGAAAAAGATTGGCGATGTAATTGTTGAAGAATAAATAGTCACACATTAAACAAATGTTTACAATTGCAGCTATTTGATTTATGTACTGATTGTTTCCTAGGTTAGCTTTGGACCATACTCTCATGTTGTCATTTTTGGTGTCCCTCAAATGGTAAGTTGAGATTTACTGTAAAAGATCCCTTCAATTTTTTCATTTCATGCAAAATGAAAAATATTACACCAGTAAAAGCAATCACCAAAATGAAATTGCAGAATTCTAAAAGTAACACCCAAACATGTTCATGTTTACAGATGGACCAATTGGAGTTGAAGCTTGAAAGCGAGTTACCAATATCTGCTAAGGTGGTGGCCTGCCGATTCCCCTTCCCCAACTGGGTTCCTGAATATACAGGCGGGGAAGGTGTCGACACAGTGTGGGTGTACAATGCTCATTCATTTAAATCACGCATGCGGCACACTACGGTAAAGAAGAGAACATCAAATCAAGACCAAAATGTATTTAATTGAAGTGGAAGTAAGGTATTTAACTGTTATAAAAAGTGTGCTTAAACAGCCTGAAGGTTATGACAAGCAGTGGCTAAACCCTCCTTTACAGATGTCCACAATTAGTTAATTAGCCCGGATGCAAATAATTAATCTGGCTCCATAGAACCACAAAATAACATAATGGGAATGTACTTTCCAAAGTTAATTGTGATCCGCCTTTGAATCACGGATGAATAGATAAAAATGATAGCGTATATACCGTATTTTCACACCAATAAAACGCACCGCACCGTTTGATAGGGCGCAGTCTCGTTTGCGGGTGTATTTTCTGTTTTTTGTCGATGCATAGGACGCTTCGTTTGAAAAGGTGCTAGCATGACACTAGGCTAGTGTATGTTATGCTAGCCGCTTGCGTACCTGTTATGCTAGCCGCTAGTGTACCTATGTTATGCTAGCTGCTAGCGTATCTATGTTATGCTAGCCGCTAGTGCACCTATGTTATGCTATCCGCTAGCGTACCTATGCTAAGCTATCCGCTAGCGTACCTATGTTATGCTAGCTGATAGCGTACCTATGTTATGCTAGCTGCTAGCGTACCTATGTTATGCTAGCTGCTAGCGTACCTATGTTATGCTATCTGCTAGCGTACCTATGTTATGCTAGCTGCTAGCGTATCCATGTTATGCTAGTGCACCTATGTTATGCTATCCGCTAGCGTACCTATGCTAAGCTATCCGCTAGCGTACCTATGTTATGCTAGCTGCTAGCGTACCTATGTTATGCTAGCTGCTAGCGTACCTATGTTATGCTAGCTGCTAGCGTACCTATGTTATGCTAGCTGCTAGCGTACCTATGTTATGCTAGCCGCTAGTGCACCTATGTTATGCTATCCGCTAGCGTAGCTATGTTAAGCTATCCGCTAGCGTACCTATGTTATGCTAGCTGCTAGCGTACCTATGTTATGCTATCCGCTAGCGTACCTATGTTATGCTAGCTGCTAGCATACCTATGTTATGATAGCCGCTAGTGTAAGTTAGACTAGCCGCTAGCGTGTTTTTTTTAAAGACTGCACGAGCAAAATTAAGTTTGATAATGGTTTTTTGAGGTCAAAGGTACACTCTGAAATAAAGAGTTTGGCGTTTAACATGCTAGGCTCCACTGTCAGTCAGAGTTGTGTATTCCGGGTACTTGATTCCAGCTTTGGCGAAAGCTTGAACAACAGTGCTGGCCAACACTTCAGCCCAGTCATCCACAATCCATTGTAACTCGCGACATGCATCACTCCCAGGTCTTTTTGGCAGAAAAAAACGCAAGATTTCTTAAGATTAAAATGATCTACTCTTACTTCTATGGCGACGTTGTGGCGAGGAAACATGGAGTAGAACCAATCGCAGGGAAGCAGGCAAGGACAAGGGAAGTGATGCTCAAATGCAAACTTTAATAACGTAGGCAGGATCTTTAGAAAATAATGACTTAGAAATCAAATCACAGAATCAAACCTGACAGGAAGACATGGGGAAACGAGGAACATGGAACAGGGAGCATGGCATGGCAACTTGGCATAGTAGAAAGCAAAGCAGACGTTCCGGCCAATTACAAAATAATTTGTGGGATTTCAATAGACAAAACAAGAACTAATTATCAATGACGCGCAGCTGTGCAAGCGAAACGGCAAGTCAGCAGGGACAAACGAGTAGGAAAGTGAACATGAGAACACACAGAGAAAACAATGAAACCAACACTAACCTAACATCTACATATTTTTATGAACATGATGAATGCATTTGCATCATAAAATAACGATGGGACACAGAAGAGGCCAAACAAAGACAGCGAAAGAGAGCTTTTGATACACATTTGCTTAATTACGTGGAGAAATACTGCAGGCTTTAAATAGAATAATGCAAATCAAATAAATGGGAAAATATATATGAAAATGCTATTTCTATAGTTTTGTTTAAATGAAATTTAAAATAAAACCTTTAATTTTCTCTATCTGTAATTTGGTCTTAAAATGGAAAATCTAATGAAATGATCGAAGAGGGACTTTTCTATTTGTGCCCCAACACTGGCTGCCACTCTGTCCATTGTATACAGAGACTCTTGCTGTAATTAATGATACACATTGTATAGGTAAAAATGTGCATCTTAATTCTGTACAGTATATATTTGTATGGATCTTATTTAACAATAAATTGTCTTACTACCTGCCCAATGTTTATTTACCACAACATGTAGGTAGTTACTGAATACGTTTTCTTTTTTTGCACAATAGTAGGGCAAGCATTTGCTTTTCTTGTGGCACGGGTTGACATTACTGCTACTGAAGTCCTAGATAGACCCCTTTACTGTTGCTAAACAACATTGATGTCAATAGAATTTGCATGCAGCTTTGGCTGAGAAAGCATGACAGTACAATTGTACGTGTGTTCAGGTTCACCACCGCTAAGTACAAAATATTGTTAAAATTACTATAAAAAAATCAACCTTATCAGATGGAAAGCATCTTTCCAATCCTTGCAGCCGCAAGCTCCTTTGGTGTTTCTGAAAAGGCTGGTTTTCTTTGGGGATTTTTAAAAAAAGCATCTGCTATTAACAATGTGCGTTGACTAGTCTGCCGATGTCCATAGAACCAAGATGTGCTGATTGGCACATTGGCTGCCAAGCAGTCCTGGGTGGGTAAACCACAGCTAGAGATGTGTGCTTAAACAAGTCCAATAGAGGTGGAGCGCCCCTGGGTAACCATTTGGTGAGACAAGCTCTTGTAGAAGTGGGGCCCATTTGACAGGTCAAAAAATTTCCACCTGATCAAAGTGCATGTGTGATTTGACTTACCATGCAGTTCAATTTTGTGGTTTAGTTGCTACCTCAGCTTTGTAAAATGGATTCAGCCCAGAGATAGGTGACCCTGCCGCCACCGGCTGAGCACACTAGAGAGCAACCCTGAGCAAGGTTACCAGATCGAAAAAAACAAACAGCCAAATGACATGCAAAATGCACCGATTTAAAAAAGAAAAAAAAAGAAGAAATCTAACAGCTGACATTACAAACTCGTTCAAGATAAAAAAAAATCCCTTATACATTTCCATGTATTTTTTTTAAAATATTATAATTGGGAAAATGTCATCAATCGGGGATACGCCAATGAGCATGGGATGTCATTCTTAGAAAAATAAATAAAACTATTTATTATTTTCCCTTAAACACAATACTTATTATGCATATTCAATTTTAAAATTGTAGTTTTAATGTCAGTTTTCACAAAGCAAAATGTAAAATAATGAGCATAAACATAATTTGAATAAAACTAAACATTCTTGCCAAGGTGGTAGCTCAGTGATCTGAGCACTCTGTTACCGTTGTGCTCGTGGAGGTCCAGTTCCTTCTGGTGTGGGTGTGTCAGGAAGGGTATTCGACCTAAAATCTAGATCATCTTGTTCTGATTCAGTTTATACATGTCTTAACTTAATTATAGCTTAACAGTGCAGGTGGCTGGAAATGTGTAAAGGAAGCGAAGAACCCTGTAGAGGCAGGCTGGAACAGCTTAAGCAAAGTATCAGTTAACTAATGTGATAGATGAGTGTCAGTGACAATGAAGGCAAATGTCTACAGCAGGGGTAGGGAACCTATGGCTCGGGAGCCATATGTGGCTCTTTCCATGGGTACATATGGCTCGGGAGCCATATGTGGCTCTTTCCATGGGTACATATGGCTCTCCACTAACCTGTGAGGTGAAATATGGAAATCATTGGTGAGAGAGCTGAGTCCCGAACGCACTAACAAGAGCGTCACTGTGGCGTCAACACTACCTGTACCCCTATTTTAATCATAATTTGGTTTTTTTATTACTCTTCTGCATGCATGATGTCATTGATACTGATTTTGTAAGCCACCACATAACAATGTTGTCAAAAGAAATCAGAGACTTTTTGTACGTTAAAAGTGATGAAATGACAAAAAAAAAAAAAAAAATTACACTTTCATATATTTTTACTTTTCAATTCCGAGAATGGCTCTCAAGAAATAACATTAGAAAATATTAATTGTTTATGGCTCTCTCTGTCAAAAAGGTTCCCGACCCCTGGTCTACACAGGATAGTGGTGAGGCCAGCCATGATGTACAGTTTAGAGCAGGGGTGGGCACACGGGCCCTGGAGGGTGCAGGTTTTTGTTCCAACCGATCCAGCACAGACACTTTAACCAATGAGTTTTCTGCAGAAAACAGGAAGCACCTGACTGCAATCCACTGATTACACTTGTAGGACTCCAGATTGGTGAGAAGGTGTCCTCTCTATGGGTTGGAATGAAAACCTGCACCCACTAGTGCCCTCTGTGGAATAGTTTGCCCAGCCCTGGTTTAGAGCGTGTTGTAATAAATATGTATATGTTAATTTCGGTCTTAAATTTATCAGTAGAACAGTACTGTGATTTCGTTCATCCATTCATTCATTTTCCATACCCCCCATCCTCGAAAAGGTTGCGAGGGTTGCTGGAGCCTAACCCAGCTGTCTTCGGCCAAAAGGTAGACCTCACCGTAGACTGGTTGCCAGTCAGTCGTAAGGCACACAGAGAGACAAACGACCATCCGTACTACCAATCATACCGCCACCAGCGGGAATCGAACCCAAGTTTGCTCACACTGAAATCGGGTGAGTGAAACTCTACACCACAAGGCAGCAGTACTGTGATTTGCTCTTTCACAATTGAGCCTAAAATCTGAATTGCACAGAATTGTATTTACATTCATTAATTCATTTTTTAATGCTGCTTATCCCCGTCAAGGTCAGAGGGTGCTGGAGCATATCCCAAATAGTAGATGGCAAAGTTCAAACATTAAAATCCCCATTAATGTTGACAGGATGGGTCTTTGACGGTCCATCAAAATATTGTCTTTGACATAAATGTGATAAAATATCAGGCAAAATTGTTGAAATCCCCCCTCAAAGCAATAGGCTGAAATGCTGCACTTTTGTTACCAACAAATTGTGTTGAAACACCTGACTAAAGGTGTATTCACAACAACAAAGTTAATAGTTCGCTTTCTTCAGTTCATACCAAAGTAAAACATTTATTCCACACATGTAAATGATAGCTAGAGTATTTTTCCTCTCTGTTCCTTGCAGCCATACCTGTCAGGTGGATCCATCTTACCGAATGTGACAATAATGAACCTGATTACAATTCAAAAAGATGGAACTAGCAATCTCAAATAAGATAAAACCTGGACTATTTAAAAAGAATGGTGTCCTGTCTGCTAAGAAGCCCGTTCTAGTAAACAGGATCTATGCTATTTATGTTAAATCCAATTACCTTTGCCCCTCTTCACACGGTTTAAAGTCTATGAGGCCAAGAAGTACAGGTTAAGAAAATATTAACTTTAAACGAGGTCATATAATTTTTCTCGACATCCCTAACTAGAGACTAATGCCTTATTTTTTTTTTTATTACCTAAGTTGTTTGGAATACTACCATTGTCTTATTTTACTAGAAACAAATAACATCTAGAACTAATGATACTTCCATTAGAGGTTGACTGAATCTTGACCCTCAACAATATGAAACAATATGAAGAGTCATCACTTTTCTGGGGCTGCTGATAAGTCACATGGATGGAAAAAACAATTTCTTTACTTAGAATTTTGGGTCAAAGAAGGAATACTGTCTTTTACTTTCACTGGAAATAAAGTATAGGCCTATTGTAATATTTATTGGCAGATGGAACATCACTCATTAAAGATTGCTGAGTCCAACTTTTCATGTAAATATCTGACTGGGTAAAGGACTAAAGCAAGAGAGAGCAACTAAAGGGATTATTGTACGTCAGTTGGAGAGAAAATCCCTTTTCCCTTCGCTGACTGCTCAAAATAAGTCCAGTGTTTCTCCATATGGAAGGAGCATATCAGACCTGTTGATGGCAATTTTGACTATATTTTATCAAGATGGCTTTCCAAAAAGACAGCAATGTTTTTTCTGACATCTCATCAAGATTGGGAGTTGACATGGATGTTAGCTGATGCTGGAACAGAACAATGGTTGGCATCTTCCAACATGGACATGGACAGCAACTTTTCAACAACTAGGAATTTATGGGGGATTTGGGACATTTCAAAAAATGTTGTTTGCAGCAACCTTATATATCTTCCTCCACTGAATTTAAGGATACTGAAAAGGTGTTTGACAGAGGGTTGGTGGCAACTGGCCTGAAAATGGACTTCCAAAGGACACACTGTAAAGTCTAGGTTATTGTCGAGATGTCCTGGCATCCCACTGCAATTCAAACAAGTGAGTGGGTGCTGGGTAAGATTAAATGGTTTTAATAACAGAGAAGGAAGGTGAGGTTGGTAAACTTCAAGAGAATGGAGTTGCCAGAGGTTTGGGACCAGGAAAAACTGAGCTTGACACCAACAAAACATCTATGGACACACCTCTCATGTCCTTCACTAAGGTCGACAAGGACTACGAAGGCGATGAGGAAAGGGGCCAAAATGTCGAAACCGAAGTTGATTACACCCGGAATTACTGGGAAGATGAGGACGATATCTACCAGGAGTTTGAGGAATTGGACTTTGAGGCTTTGTCAGATAACTCGGACACACGGAGCATTGCGTCTGACGATTCCTTCTACCCACTTGACACTTCGGTGCGATCTGACCTTTTACGTTTGCCATGTCGCGAGAGCCCAGAGCCCATCTCTTTCTTCAAGGCTTGCTGCAATAACAACACCATCATTGTTAAGATCATGATTAGACAAGGACTGACTGTGGAGGAAGTTCATGAGACAGACAGAAACCGAAGAGTAAGTCACCACTGAACAAACGGCGGCTTTGTGTTTGTTAGATGAGACATTGGAAGATGCCAATATGGTGGCTTTTAACCGACATTGGGTTCAGAGCATTAGGTTAATCCTCAAAGTAACAGATGGGGCGTGTCCACACTTTGACACAACGAGAAACAGCTTGTTATTGGGGTCAGCTGTTAACAGGCTTGCTAAGTCATTGACCTTACCCTTGACTAAAATATAACACTGATATATACCTGAAGTTTAAATTTATGATGTAGTATATGAAAACAACATTAGTGTCTGAAAGTAAATCAGCTAAAATGTTTCAATATACAGAACTGCATTACTTTCTTTAGCCATAATCCTACATTATGTGAGATTACAGTGCTTTTAAAGAATTTGGCGAAATCCAGTGATGGTTGTGATGTTGTAGCAAGCTTTTGATAGGTTTATTTTATTATTTTATTATCTACTTATTTATTGATTTATTTGTCCGTCTGCTGTTATTTGTGCACTATGAGGTGAAAGCTTTAAATCTCATTATACTTGTATAATGACAATAAACACATTCAATTCAATTCATTCAATTAACATTAACAACTGTGTTATTGGATAACTTTGTTCATCCCGTATTCAGGAAATTTCATTGTGACAGTAGCAAGAAAAGGCATAGTTATAAGTTAGATAGTACAGTCACAAAGGCCGCAGAACAACAAAGCAAAAGCACAAAGTACAAAGCAAATCAAAGTAAATGGGATCATTAAGAATCACCAAATCAAATCATTAAGACAGAAAAGCAGCAAAAACGCAAAACGAGCAAGAGTGGACGGAGCTACTGCCACCGGCTGCTACTTGAACGGCGGCATTTTGGTTGCGGTAGCAAAAACGGATACAGACTCAAAAGACGTAAAGTTGGACAAAAACTTGAACCACACACAGAAAGTCAAGAAATCAAACAAGAAGAGAATTGTGGATTTGAGCAAGTCTGGTTGATTCTTCAAACAATTCTACACAAGTATAAAAATCATGAGAATTATTACTCTTCAGGAAGGGGATTTGGAAATTGTTTTGGTCTGGAAAACAAAACGAGCTGATGACAAGCGTCTAGTAATAATGTCAAAAGTCACCTTTTGTTATCACTATGCAATCGTCATTGTGTACAATATTTATTGGAGAGGAAATGGATTGGTAAGAATCAATTCAATGAATCAGCTCTATGTTACCGATTCAATGTCTGCACTGTGTACACATTTTGATCCCTTAACTCCGCTTTATGTTTCAGTCTGCATTAATTGTAGCATGTTACCATGGATATGTGGATGTGGTCATCGCCCTTGCTCAGTGTCCTTATCTAGATGTGAACTGGCAGGATAATGAGGGTAACACTGCCCTTATCACAGCAGCACAAGCAGGTAAACGGAATGCTTCATAATCACGCGCCATTTATGAAATTAATTTTTTCTAGAAGTGGTTTTGTAACTTGGATTTTTTTGGAAGTAGAGTCATATTTAACACATACCCATACATATCACGAGTCAGCAGTCTGGTAATTTAAAGACAGTAGAAAATCACAAATTTTAAGGGACTATTTTCCCTTAAAGTGTCCAATGGAAACACCCCCCTCAATCCTTGAACCATCTCAGAAGATGTGCTAGCCACATAAATGACAACCCTCTATGTAGATAGCATATGTTCTTATCACTGTGAACAGGGATGGTGAACACGTGGCTCTCGAGCCGCATGCAGATTCCGGCCAAAATGAATGCGACTATTATCTTCTTATCGTATTGGCTCGTTTCATGTTTCTCTTATTTTTATTCTCTCTTAAAACACTCAAATTCATCAGGGCCCATTAAAAACAAATAATACATTATATTTGAAAAAATAATTTGGCAGATTTGATTGTTGTTTTGTAAGGGAAAGACAGTGTTATGGTGAATAATATGATTTTAATTGTGTGTTTTTGTATGTGTCTGTCTGTTTTGGAACGTCACCTCGTGGTGTAGCTCTTTGTCTCTCTCTTTGTGTCGAACATGTTCGCCACCCCTGAGTTTGAGGATGACTTAGGCTAGATTACGTTAGGATAGACACGCTTTAAAAAAAAAAAAAAAAGAGTTTCATTTACGGTATGTTAAAATGTTGAACAAAACAGGAAAACAGGATACACAAAAAAGGATATACTAACCATACATTTTACAATATATTTGTATAAATTAAAAAGAAAAATACAGAAAATCATTGTATATTAAAATTTTAATATAGCTACATTTTATATTGTAATTGACATTTAACTATGCAGTCTTGGCAGTGTTGACATCATATGACATCTCTTCTCAGACATCACACATCTGAGGCCTCTAGTGACAGTCTGGGTTAAGGCGCCAGTTGAATAAGGGCGAGAAGAAGAAAGTGAGCATATCACTTCCTGATGTAAAAGATTTTTTTTTTTTAATCAGGAGAGAGTTTCCTTCTTAAACAATAGGTGTGGGTTAGTTAAGTGAAATTAAAGTCAGCTTTGCCAAACCTTTGTTCAGTAAAAGTTACTTTGTGACTTGGGAGGTGGTCGTAAATGGTCTTTCTTACCCACGCTAGTCGCATATTTGGCGTTCTTTCCCCTAAGATAGGGTCCAACGCGCTAACCATTCATCCACTGGGATCCTGGAGTTGTAACAGTTAAAAAAAGAAAAAAAATGATGCCAAGAAGGAGAGGTAGAAAAGGAGAACAATGCCTGAAAATGATGCGGCCAAAAGAAAAAAAAATCACAAGTTTATTCGACCCCCAACCATTAAAAACAAAGATAGTTATCAAAATAACTATAATATAACAAATTAACAATGACTTTTTAAAATGCAGTCCAGTATGTCCCACTGTCATGTGTAATAATGCTGTTCATCTATGGATTAAAGATTCATAGTACCCCTCGGTCACAACCTGTCCATACGGATTAGGGAGGTACTGATTGCAAAACTATATGTATTATGTGTACCTTACAGTTCAGTATATTACAAATACAGTAAAGGTTCATTTGAACAGCGGATCAGAATAGATCACTTCAGATGATCTACATCATCGATCTGAATGAAAACGTAAACCATTTTTTCAAGTTATTAATTATTATTCTTTTTTTATTCTCATCATCTCATTTTCTGAACCGACTTATCCTCATTAGGGTCGTGGGGGGTGCTGGAGCCAATCCCAGCTGTCTCCGGGGCAGAGGCGGGGGACACCCTGAATCGGTGGCCAGCCAATCGCAGGGCACAAGGAGACGGACAACCATGCACACTCACACCCATACCTAGGGGCAATTCAGAGTGTCCAATCAGCCTACCATGCATGTCTTTGGAATGTGGGAGGAAACCGGAGTACCCGGATGAAACCCACGCAGGCCTGGGGAGAACATGCAAACTCCACACAGGTGGACGTGACCTGGATTTGAAAACCAGGGCCCCAGAGTTGTGAGGCTAACCGCTCGCGTTACCGGGCCACCCTTATTTTTTATTCTTACATTTTATTATTTTTTATTTATTATTAAATTTATGTGTCTGTCTGTTGTTATTTGTACACTATGTGATGAAAGTTTTAAATCTCATTATACTTGTATAATGACAATAAAAGCATTCAATTCAATTAAATACTAATATATTGTACTCTAAAACTGCAAATGCTGCTTTTATACTGTGTGCAGGTCACGTGTTCATCTCTCACTACCTGCTGAACTACTTCTCTGGACTGGATATTGAGAGGAGGAACTGTCATGGTTTCACAGCTTTAATGAAGGCTGCAATGCAGGGTCGAGCAGAGACTTGTAGATTGCTCATGCTGGCTGGTAAACTACAATGTAAAACCATGCCTCTTTTTTAAGATGCATGCTAAATCAATGCAGGTAGCATACAAGTTGATCTTGAAATTTTCAGGAGGTGATGTACAGGCCAGGGACAATGGTCGCATGATGACCCCTCGGGAGTGGGCGCTCTTCACTGGTCGCTATGAAACAGCTTACACGATGAGTCAAGTCATGTTGAGGCCATGTGCCGAGCAGTTCTGTGACTCCTTCAAACTAGAGTGGCCAATGCTGGAGGTGAGCATTGTTTTAGTGTTTTATGACAATGTACAGTATGTTATATTTTCAAAAGGTAAAAATGTATTGGTCATGTAAAAATCACCATTTACTGAAAACACTACCCTTTAATAAACAAGTTCTTGTCATATTTCAAACAGGTTGTCACCAACAATAAGAGTCATTTAAGAAGTTTGTCTTATGTTCAGGAAATTTACTGTCCCTAATAGTCAATCAAATCAAATCAAAAGCCTTTATTGTCATCATACACAGCTGCGTATAACGAAATTGGTGGTGCTACTCCACAAAGTGCATTTTCCCAGTAAAAACATAAATAAGTAATAAAAATATAAAAAGTCACGTCCTGGCAAGGTAAATTCTAAAATATTGCACAATCTAAGATATTGCACACCCCAAAGTTATTGCACAGAAGGGATTGTGTGTTGTGCTAATGCAAGTTCAGAGCCCTGATGGCTGTGGGAAAAAAACTGTTGGTGGTTGACTAAATACTTGTTTGCCCCACTGTATCTAACCAGGCTTATCGCTCTAACCGCTTGGCGGAAAGAAGACTGACAATTGGAAAAAAAAGAGTTTAGCATGGAAGAAAGAAATGTATGCCTTCATTACATGAAGCAATGTATATACGAACTGAGATATGGCGGCGTAGCTTACACAGCTGATATTCAGAATAGGCTGTAACAGTTTACTAAAGGGTATCATCAATGAGTCGAAAAAAATGACCTGTATGTGTTTGGGTTGTGGGAGGAGCCAGAAGCACCCAAAGAAAACCTGTATTTCAAAATCCATTTAATTGTATTTCACATTGTATTGGACTAGGAAATTGTTCTTCCTCTAACGAATGCCATTGAAATACCTTTGTCATCTCATTTTTGACATTTGCAATTTGGCTGATTTTGTTTCTCATCCAGTCTTCGATTTCTGAGTCCAAAATCAAGTTCACATAACTTCAGCATTATTGACGGATGTGTGAAGAACAAATTTTCTTTACGTTCTAGAAAAACACATTATTCATGATTCTAATGTCTGTCCTCTATTTTGCAATACAGGTGGTTGGCAATATTTTGTCATCCCTTCATGCAAGCAGCGGGAGAACATTCATATTTGAGAGTGCAATTGAGTTTAAACCTGTCAGCTTGACCTGCATAGCATTTTTGATCATGTTCAAGATTTTATTTTTTCCCGAGTACATCCTGTAAACAATAGGTTGTTTTTGTAATTTTTGTCTTCTGTAGGATTTGGTTACCCAGGCTGAAGAACCTAAGCCCTGCTGGAAGCGTTTCATCGACCTTATGTCCTGTTGCCCTTACAGATTTTACCTTAACAACAAGATCAACCCCGTGGATGATGGTGTTCTTGAGTACATGGTCAGGATCACCACTAGTCTCAGCAGTCCATTTATTGCTACGGCCTGCCGGACAGTGTGCCCAGGAAGTCCTCCGTGCATTGGGAAACGACGCTACGCAGTCCAGGAAATTCTCAAAAGACAACGGTTGGCGGAGCTGAAGCACCTCGGCCCAGATAGGCTGAACACCTACAAGAGATTGTTCCAGAACTCACGGATCCTCCTCATCCCCAAGGCGAGGGATCGGCGGGCTAGCCTCCAGCCTCAGCTGCTGAATGACATGGCTGTTGCATCCACAGTGGCCATAAGGCGGGCGAGTCTGCTACCTCTTCATTTGCTGAGGCGCAGTAGCGTGCGACCAGGGATTGTGATACCAAAAGTCAGGCTCTGCAAGGCCCCAGCTCCCAATTTCAAATTAGAAAAGCTCAAATGGAATAATAACTATAACGAGCTACAAATCCCAAAGTGGGATTACAAAATGAAGAGAGTCGAAAGAAAGAGGGATGATCGTCTGTTACCATCGACAAGGCGAAGATGAGAAAGCAGTCAATCGCCCGACCTGAGACCACTTGCTGCAACCAGGGAATGGTAGGTCGGTGGTTCAGTCACTTGACTTCCTGAAGAAAGAAGATTGAGGGTTTAAAAATCCCCAAAGAGTTGAGGATGAATAGTCTGTTATATGGCGTGCACAATGAGATTGATTCAACGTTGAGTCGACCTTCACCCAAAGTCAGTTGCGATCAGTTCTAGCTCACACTTGACTCTGTATAGGATAAGAGGTCTCAAATAGGGGGTGGATGAATGGACTTTCAATTACCGAGTACTGCAAACACATTTGACGTAACAACACTGGAGTAACTGGACAGTGCCAACCTTTAGAAGTGAATATATTCTGCTTGGTATGTTGGTTGACATTGGATTACTTGCCTTGTTGCCATTAGACCGGTCATGATAATTATTGTATTAAATTAACATTCATGGCCAACAGTTTTTTCATCAAAATTAAGTCCAAGTGATAATCGGGCCCTTATCGCATTTAGCATTAACGGCAGATGACTCAAAAAATCAGTACATGTCATTTTTCATGACCCTCAGTGTTTTTTGTGATGATTAATTTTTACAGTATGCTTTAATATGTATGCACTGGGAAAAAAGCAAAAACAAATACAATACTATTTTTATCTTGAAGGTTTCTGAGGAACTATGGTTTTTTTTGCCCAGTTTCATACAACTCTTATGTACATGTTAAATTTTTGTTTTTTTTACAGTAGTGTGCCTCACAAAAGTCTCCCAAAACATACTTTTAAAGACTCCTTCATTCAACAAGCATCATCAAACAGTGCTATTTATTGCATCAACCTGTGCTGTTAGCCACCACCATGACCATTTTTCTCAGGTGTTCCGCTTAACATGGATTAAGCATGCTGCAATGGTGCAGATTGTTGGTTAAGTATGGTACCAGCTAAATCCAAATCTATTGATGTTGTAAAACTTCTAATTCATTTTGACTGAGATGACTGTTTAATTTACAAATTACTGTTTAGAAAAAAGGCAGAGGAATGATTTCTTTTTTCAAGATACTGTTTAAACGGGATTGAATTAAATGAAGTGTACAGGTATAATGAAGTGCGTAGTTGTTTCTAAATATTTGAAAACAGTTCTAAATCATTACATCTGAATTAGCTTGAAAAGGAATGAACTGCACTTGATAAATTCAGTCTAGTTTGTTAAAAAGCTTTTTTGAACATTTCATTCAAGCTTTGTCGCACTTGTTGAGAACCACTCCAATATGATCATTAGGACACACAAACCTATCCACCATCCTAAGGTAATGCTTAAGGACAAGGTTCGGATATCCAACATGATCTATTTTTAACTAGCTTTTGGTATTATTATTATTACAGTGGTACCTGGAGATACGAGCTTAATTCGTTCTGGGACTGAGCTCGTATGTTGATTTACTCGTAACTCAAATGAACCTTTCCCATAGAAATGAACTAAAAACCAATTATTTCGTTCCAACCCTCTGGAAAAAACACCCAAAACAGGATATTGGATTGGAAAAACATTTATTTGTTCTAATTCGCCAACAAAGTAACAAATAACTAGTGGTTTAATAGTACTAAAATTTGACGGATTTCGCGGAGGGGAGAGTGATAGAGAGAGGGGGAGGGGGAGAGACTTTTTGCACGGCAACGCGCTCGTAACATAACAAACAAATGTAAATGAACTTGGATTATGATGCAGACACTCAAAAATAAGTTTAATCTAACCTTACACTAGACTTAATTCTAATTTCTTTTTAAATTTTGATACCTTTCTTCTCCCGGGTTGGCTCTATTTTCCCCGCCTCCACCCTGACTTTCAGATGCAACCTATCAAGGGTTGTTTGCTTTTGTATTCCCTTCAAAATATTCCGAAAATGATAAACACAAATGTTCTCACAATAGGATAACGCACGACCACTTGCCAATGAGAAGTAGTATATACTCGCATTCATTCTAGCCATTCGCACTGACTATCGGGAAGAAAAAAACACTGAAAAAATGCAACGCCCAGTGCTCGTAGAGACATTACACGAGGGAGTTGCGATCAGAAAGACAGTGCCCATGATGTTCTTATGAGCAGCCTCACACGTCCGCTCTATGCTTGTATATCAAAATTTGTCTCGTATCTCAAGAAATATTTGCCCGAAATTTTACTCTTATCTCAAATTGCTCGTATGTCGGGCACTCGTATGTCGAGGTACCACTCTATTATTATTACCATTATCACAATTCAGTAAGTTTGGCACTCTTTGAGGTGGTTCGCAAAAAATCACTGGTTGCGCAGTTGGATATACTGTTTACTTGGAATGTGTACGTGCCTTTGAATGCGATGATGTCAAAACTTTGGTTCATCATATGTTGTAATAAGGTGCATGTAATTATCTAAAAGAATGATGAATGTGTGATCATACCAAACATCAGCATTGAAAAAAAGGGTGACAGGGTAATGGAATGTGTCTCATATTTGTAGTTTTTTTGTGCATTCCTAAGACACTGTGTACACATGATTTACCCAATCTGTATATATTGGGGAACTCACTCAATATTCCACTTAATTAGGTGTGATGTCCAAAAAGATCCTGAAGGTAAAAGCAAAGCCCGCACAGGGAAACCCCCAGAAGATTTCACGGAGACAACAGAGCAAAAGAACTACCCACTGGGATGAAATTTATACAGAAATTTTGATCCGGAGGGAGGAGAAAGATCTTGAAGCACAGTCAGAGCAGCTGGAAGAGAAGCTGGACAGTTTAAAAGTGCGCGAAAATGAGTTACGCCAGGAAATAAGTGAAGTTGAGGATCTATTCTTAAGCAGGGATCCATATGTGGCGGATGAAATTGTTGATCAAGCCTCAGCCAAAGCTGACAATGAGGAAAAGTTGGTGCTTAAAAAGGAGAACGAGATTCAGAGTAAGATGATAGAATGTGCGGAGCTAAGGGAGAAGAAACAGGAGCGCCTTCAAGTCATGCACGAACATGTTGTGTATCAGCAATTCATGCAGACACTGGTTGGCATGACTTCATTTGAAGATGAAGAGGCTCTAACGGATCACATCGAAAGTCTTCACAGTATTGAAGACCAGCTGTCTCAGAGGGAAGGTGAAGCTTACGAGCAGACCAACCAGCAAAGGAAAACACAGATAGCTTTGCAAAAACAATACGAGTTGGAAAGACAAGAGCTTGATATGGAGCTAACGCAGCTTATGCCGGAATTGTTCGAATCGAAAATCAAAGTGGAATTTTGGTTCAAAGAGTGGAAACGTATCGAAGAAACCGCATCAAGAAAACTGAATCTGCTAGCGCAGATTAAGATGTCCATCCTCAGCCTTTACGAGATGATCGGTGGGAAGGTTTGCGATAAGCAAGGCGTGGCTTTGAATGAAACTGAGAAACAGTTGGAAAATATCCATACTTTCATGTTAGACCACTTTGAGATTTTGAAAGACTATGAGGTCAACTTTAATGGAGGAAACTAAACCAAATGACAACTTTCACTCACTAATTGTGTCCACCAACATCTTTCACAATCACATTGGAAAACATGTTTTAATATTATTCCAATGCTCTATTATGAACAGACTGAGTCTTGACTGAGATCTATGATGAAAAGTATGGTAATCACAAACTGCTTTTGAGAATAAAAGTTTGTTGATCCAGCAGTAGGTCCCTACTAACCAACTACAGACATCCTTCTCTAGAGTTCTCAACAAGAGTTGATGCCAAAGGAATGTTTCTTGACAATGCTACGTCAAATGTCAATTTAATACCCATTGTTACGACTACATACTGTGACAGAGAAAGCTACTTCAAAACAATTGGAAATTCTTTTCATTTTTCTGTGTATCTGTAATATGTTGATTCACAATGAATTAAAAAAATGTCTAACTGTTAAAAGGACAGGAAGAACATTTTTCTGAAACAATGTCATTTTAGTATACTTTCACTGTCTATAAATTTCAGATAGGTAAATGAAGAATAAGACATATACACTTAAATAACATTTATTTTTCCACAAATTCTAAGTGGGTTTCAAGAAAAGTTCGCATAGGCCATCCAGCAATTAAAAATGGAGTAGGGCGATCGTCCATCGGTAAATCCTCTTCCCCTTGGGTGGAATTCTGGGGAAAAAAGAAAGTTAAGTTACAATAGATTAAGTCCAACAATTAAAAAAATAAAGACTGGGGATTAGTTAAGTAAATAAATCTGACAAAAAACAGCTAAATTATTATTTTTTTATCAACATCAAAATGATACCGGTCATCAAAAAGGCCCCTCTTCCCATAACCCCACTCATGTGTCATCTCTCATAGTCAGTCAATAGAAATATTAGACATACCCCTATGATGACTTGGTGTTGTTTTTGTCCACTGCAGAGGCAGCAAGACTCAAAAACGCATGATCCAACTGCATTCCTCGAATAGCCCCCATCCAGTCTATTTTCCTATATAGTCCACCAACACACCTAAATCAAATAATCAGGATCTTGATCATCTGATTCAGATATGGTGGGAGATATGGAAAAAACATACTGGACTGAGGACCAGAGTTGGAGACCCTGAGGGGATGTTGTGTCAAAGACTGTGCCGTCCTCCAACGTCCCCATATACCACCAGCTCACCATGTCACCCTTTTTGGGGAAGTTTGCCTTGTCACCTTTCTTTAGCATTGATTTGGTAAACTTGGGTGGATCCTGAAGAGAAGCAAGATACAAAATGAGTAGGTTTAGTACACATTACATGAAAATAATAAATTAAATAACCTGAAACACTTGGGTCCTAGCTCATCCAGAACTTCTGCCTTGACTTCTTTGGTCTTGTCGATTTTGACAGCTTTCACCTGCTTTGTCACCTCTTCCGTCTCCGTGGTTTTACACCTTTACAAAACACCACAGCGTGATTGTGTAATTGCTTATTTAACCATTTTGATGCACAAATGACCCACATTCATTTCCCATGTTATTTCATCCTGGATGAGTTTTTCAGTCAATCATTTAAAATCCGTTTTTTAAAATAAATATCCCAAAAAGTCATCATTGCATCCGTTTTTCTCTTCTTACACTGAGGAAAAATGGTTATTTTACCATATGTTTAAACTTGAGTCAAAAATGACCCCTGCACCATTGTTGAATGAATGTCTCACTTAGGCTTTGTCCAAACCACATTTAAAGTTAAAAATGAAAAGGTCCAAGCCCTGAGGTCTTTCTTTAAGTGAAGGAAAACAAGCCAAGGGGAAAGGAATATATTCTATAAGTGTACTGTACCCCACTGATGGCACTTGTGTGGGTGAGTTATCCACACAGGTTCTTGCTATTAAAAATCAACACCAGACCAGTTAGCCTGTTTTCATTCAAAATTTGAATGTATCATAATAATAAAAAAAGCAAGCTAATTGAGCAAAACCTTGAATACTGAACACTGACTTAATAATTACACGGATAGAGAAAATTGAAACTATTTAGAAAATGACTCACTTTGCTGACAAACAGCTCATTATGGCGTCGACAAGCTGCTCCTTTTTGGCCGTTTTGGCCACATTCTTGATGTTTCCCAAAAGTCTGTGGTCGTTGAGGAACTGAAACACACAATGGCATGATTTCTTTTTAAAAATAAAGAGCTATAGGTTACGCATTGTAGCCAATTTGTTTGCAAACATTTTTCGGTTCCATTTACTTGGGGCTACAGCACGTGATCGAAGTGTGCTCCCGTAAAAAATCACTCTTAAAATGAGAACTGGGGCTTCAAAATCCCCAAATGACAACGTACCGAATGCGCTGCATTGTCCCGTAAGACCTTTATCAGGTTTTTCTTCGGTAAATCGTCACTTCTGAGCTGCTCTGCAGTCCACTGCCGAACTAGCTCTTGGCTCATCCGTCATTTTGAAGGGTGTCTTTTGAACTTTGACCTTGGCCATGCACATTAAAAATAGACACAAAAAAATCATTGTTTTCGTGATAACGTGTATTTAAATCTGCACCCATATCCATTTCTTCTCCTCTGCTATTAAATCAACACAACAATATATTTGCTTGTGCAGCTTGCTACAGATAGTTTGTCAGCTCTGGCTAGTCCACTCTATCACTAGCCAATCATAGTTTGTGAAAGCGATGACGTATCCCTACAGTTATATCCACCCTTATTTTATGCTACAGGGCCTGCAGACTTGATTGTGAAGGACTCCAGGTAGATTTCTGACCCTGGCAACAAATAATGGCTGAAATTTGATTGGTTAAATGCTTAAATATGAAAACACATCTGGAAACAGCGCAACCAGGGGAAAAGCAATGAAAGGAATCTGACAGACAATTTGGAATTATTTAATAAGTATTCATGGCCAAAATATAATTAACATCAGTCTGTGATTCAGATATTTTTAGGCCAGCAGAGAAGGCCTTGCAGGCCCTGACGGTCCACCACTGCTATATGTATTGAATGAGCTCATTTTTTGTATCACTACAATGGTGATACCATACCATTAGTAATAGTAATACTATTCCTTCTGTTCTTCTATCTCTTCCTCCTTTATTTCTGAACCCCAAAACCCTTTTCCGTCTAACTGCATTCTCTGAATCAAGAACACAATATAAACAACCACATTAGGAGTATCTTAAATGTACTTCGTATCTAAGCAGCTGAGCAGGACAGTTTACAAAACAAAATAAATGCAACACTGAAATCAGATTTGGCACAAATCAACAACACCCAGTTTCCTCTTCAATGGACTGTTTATATTTTGGAGCAGTTGCAATCAATTTGAGGCATATAAAGATTCACAGGTTTCTTTTTAAAACATAATTGATTTGGACATCACCTATATCATATCTCTACAAAGTCCTCACTGTTGGTTTTACTGCCACGGGATCACAATGACATAATACAACGTCAAGAATCTGCCAGAAAATCTACGATGTCTTTTCTAAGGGCTCTGAGGCTTACAAAAACAAATAATGTGGGGAAACAGAGCTTTGTAAGGTTGTACAATTTTGTTGATTTAAAAAAAAATCATAATTGGTTTCTGATAGCATATTCATGCACTCATTTCAGCCTAATGCCACTGATCAAACCACTTGTGTTTTAAGGAATGAACAACTTCAGATTTGTATTTGATTTTTGGTAGCACACGTTTGAAAATACAGTTTTTTTAAAATCCTGTTTTGAGTGACAACATGGATTCGCGAGCCTTGATCTAAACTACTCCACATAGCAACATTAGCACACAAAAGTTGACAATTCAGTGTGTGGACCAGGAAAGTAAAATGTGAACATCCTACAATGAAGTCTTTTTCCATGTAGCTGCTGTGACATTCACATCTGCACATTAAAAAGTATATATTTATATAATATATATTCATACTCTATTAACAGTACTCTATTAATAGTCTACTATGAATTAATTGCAATCCATTTCTCCAAAAAGTTTTGTCATACTTGAAACATTGATTATTTTAAACCACAGAAAAAAAATGTACAGTTGTCTTATCTTTGTTTTAATGCAATTATTTCATTGGATTTTTTTCTTTTTTAAAAAGTTTTTCTTTTTTGTACTTCTCTCTGGTCCCGTTGCAGTTACACAACTTTCATGTCAGTAGAACACAAAAAAAAAATCTAAAAAGAAAAATAAAGCATTTACAAACTGGCAAAGATAAAACGACAATGGCATAAACCTTGTTTGGCACTAATATGTACATGTTTATGACTGTAGTGAAGGGTTCATTGGCACTACGCTAGAACGTTTATGGAGTGATCATTTAAAAGAAAAAAACACTGTGAGCATATGCCATACTTATTCAACATAAAACATTGAAGCGCAACCATTTTGGTTGTTTTAAATCATCCAATCTGTGATCTTCTTTAGCTATTCTTTTAAACTGTATTATATATATTGTATATTTATTAAGTATATCTAGCTTTCTAATAATCTTAACACCTTTTCTGTCTTGAGATAAAATTTTGCCACCCTGTAATTGAATATATGACTTAACATATATTTGCTTCAAAACATAAATTCCCTGATAAAATCAATGCTTTAATTGCAGGTGGCTAAATTAAAGTCAGATTGATTTTAAAGAGAAAATAAGTTGGTAGCAGCTAAAATAAGAGAACCACTGTTATTTTTCATTAATACAGAATGGCTCTTTCTCGATGATGTACATTTAGGTCCAAAATTATTCATAGCCTGACCATATTTGGTGTTAAAGTGAATGGAATTTGTGAAAGTTGATTTTTAAAAATTCTTCTACTATGAAATGACACACAAAAGTGACAAAATTATTCCAAATATTTTTTGTTGGTGATCATCTTTCTCACCATCATAAACTGCCATGGATGAAGAGTAGGTCAATAGTAATAATAATAACAAAATCATAAAATAAAGACATTGAAACAAAAGTCAGATCACTTACATAACATCTTACTCTATTTTCATTTTAACTAAAAATCTGGCCAGGCTATAATTGGGATATTGGCAATACTATATTTTCCAGTAGTGCTTTATTTACATGAAAAACAAACCACAGGATAAATGTTGAATATATCCTACTGTAAAGTTTTTGTATAAGGCAGTCAATAGGGCACTGTGACCCAATGTAATGTATGCTTTAATAGGCATTTTTACTATGTGGCGTCAAGCAAAGATGAAGATGTGTCTTATGTTTATAACAAGAAAGTGAAGAGGTGAGTTTTGCCCATTTGGTACAGGTCTGACACAGGTAATCCTGCAATGTACAAATACACAATGAATCGCCAGTAAATGTACAGTATACACCAAATACTATACAACCAAGAATTTAAAAAGTAGAAAAAAAGAAACAAAAAGAGACTGTTACCAATGACAACTTCCAAAAGCCGTCTTTGCCTGGAGGAGGATATGCCACGCCGAAGCCAAAGAGAGAAACAAAGTTTGTGTGTCAGATGTCCTACATTTCTGCTTCTTGTGCTTCACACATTACTAAAAGCCATGTAACTATATCCACATATGTACAAGTGTTTCTCTCAGGTATCCGTGACACCATCCATGCGCTTTCATTTCATTCTTTACCATTTAAACCCTTTCCTCCCAAACCTTCAAATCTAATGTTTCCACTTCTCCGATCGCTCATTTTAGTTGTGACTCCTTATCCTCGTTTTCCCTACTCGTATATATTTTATCCGATGGCCTCCGATTGCTTTCAATCTATCAGATTGGTCACAAACTAAACAAAAAGAAAATGCCTGTCACATTTGTTGTTGGTGAGCATGCACATGCAAGGCCTCTTTTTCTGCAGCCTTCTTTGCCTCCGTTATATCCTCCTCCTCGTAAAGTCTCTGGAAAAAGTTTAGTGTCCGTTTCGTTTCCTTCATTTGCATCCTCTTTTGGTCCCTGGTCTTGCATTTGGATGTCTTGCTACCTATGATGCTACGTAGGAACTAGAGAACAGGGAAGTTGGGTATCTTTCCTAATTCAGGTCTTAGTCTATTGTTGCTTCCTCGCCTACCCTTGCACCTCAGACCCAGGAGTCAGGTGAGGCTGGATAGTGGCTCGTCTCGTAGTTGAGCTCACTGTAGGGCCGGGAGGCTGAGTAGAAGTCTACATAGTTTCCGGTGGACTTCAGGCCCTGCAAGTGCATGTTGAGTTCGCCTTGCGGAGGACGCCCTCCTGGATGAACCTGGTTCTCATAGAAGGCCTGGTCCTCATAATTGGTGCTGTCATTTGGGGGAGGATTTTGGAAAGGAGGATAGGGCTCTGAAGGCAATCCCTGGGATGAGATCTGTAGGTAGAAGAAATTTAAAGGACATCAGCTTTTTCCCGGTGAGACTAAAGTGGACCATGAAGTGAAGCGGATTGGCTTTTCCATGTGTGACATTGAAATGCTGTCCGCTGGTGATTGAAATGTTAAATTGCAGCAAAACCTGAAAACTACTGCAATTTCATGACTTTTGAATAATTTTAAATTATATTTAGGTGCAACTCATATAATGTTAAATTACATGTTTAATGTATTGCAATAAAGAAAGGCACAAACATTGCCGGGCGGCCCGGGGGTGAGGCGAGTGGTTAAGTGCGTCGGCCTCACAGATCTAGCATCCTGGGTTCAAATCCAGGTAATGTCCATCTGTGTGGAGTTTGCATGTTCTCTCTGGGCCTGCGTGGGTTTCCTCCGGGTACTCCGGTTTCCTCCCACATTCCAAAGACATGTATGGTAGGCTGATTGGACATTCAGAATCTCCCCTAGGTATGGGTGTGAGTGCAAATGGTTGTCTGTCTCCTTGTGCCCTGCAATCGGCTGGCCACCGATTCAGGGTGTCCCCCGCCTCTGGCCCAAAGTCAGCTGGGATAGACTCCAGCACCCCCTGTGACCCTAATGAGGATAAAGCGGTACAGAAAAATGAGATGTCATTTTTAATAATATTTCTATATTTATGTTTACACTATTGAAACAAACCCTACAGAACAAAGAGAAACATTGGGTCACCAACTAAGTGGATGAGTTTATTGATGTAAAATACATTGTTTAAACAATTTGCATATAACTTTATATTGGTGCTGCATAAGAAATTTGTGATTGTTATTTGTTGTTGCTTTGTTTAAATAAACTTTATATAAACCTTATATGCTTATAATTTTCTAATAGCTCTGTTCAAACTGGTTAATAAAAATATATTTTTTCTTTTTTCCTCTCCTTAATACATTTCCCCTGTATCAGGTTTGGGACTTGGCATCAGTTTTCTTAAAACCAGACAGTGACAGTTAAAGTTATTTTTCTACAAAATATACACATTTTTACTTTGGGGGTCATGCTTTAGTTCAGTAGTCATATATTTACTATTGAAAATGTATGCAAGATGATTTTTTGACCATAAATCAATTATGTAAATATGTTTAATGATCATCTGTAAACTTAGCCAACTGATTTGTTTTTGAAAATGGTCAAACGGCATAAGGCATTTGTACCTGATTATACTTCAGATCATCAGTCGGCGACACATATGCTCCTCTGTGGAGAGTTGAAGAACCACTGGAGTGTTGACCTAAGGAGTCAGAAATCAAGTTTATCACAACATGGCATGTTTCATGTTTCTTTATATTACCTATATCCAAACTGAATTTTAAAGTTATCTTTGTTCTCATCTCATATCGGTGGCCAGCCAATCGCAGTGCACAAGGAGACGGACAACCATGCACACTCGCACCCAAACCTAGGCGCAATTTAGTGTCCAATCAGCCTATCATGCATGTTTTTGGAATGTGGGAGGAAATTGGAGTACCCGGAGGAAACCCACGCAGGCCCGGGGAGAACATCCAAGCTCCACACAGGTGGATGTGACCTGGATTTGAACCCAGACCCCCAGAGCTGTGAAGCCGACACGCTGTTATCCTTGTTGATGCTTAAAATTTAATTACAAGTACACTTGATGATGAAAATCAATTGTTTTATGTTTGTATGTTATAAAATAAAGCACAAATCTGTGCATGACTCATTTAAGTCCCTGAAATCTCCACTTTAAAATTTAATCAAAAGCAACCCAGCTATGACATCTTTATCATAACTGACGAGTCATTCATTGATTCATCGTCCATACTGCGTATCTTCTTAAGGGTTTTTGGGTTTGCTGGAGTCTATCCCAGTGGACTTTAGGCGAAAAGGCAGACTACACCCTAAACTGGTGGCCAATTAGCTGTAGGGCACACAGAGAGGAAGACAACCATCTGCACTCATGATCATACCGCCACTTGAGTGCAAATATATCCCACACTAACCCGCACTGAACCACTACATCCTCAGGTGACTGAGGAGTGATTCACGTTGTGTATTTTGTGGCAAAGCTAAATAGACAATAAGAATGTCCATTGGGTATAATAAAGTGTCTCAGAGAGTGGCCAAAAGTGTTTTTTCTCTTTCTCCCAGAGGAACAAAAGTCCCAAGCGTCAACCCTGAACACAGCTTTGCACTCATCTCATAAATTGAAAAGATATTAGTACATATTGTGAGAGCATAATTTTGCATACCCATTGTAGCGTCCTTGCGGGATGTGTGTTCACCCTTGTTTCCGCGGTAGGTTGCGTTGCCGGTAAGGTCGTAGTCAGCCTTCCTCTCCTTCAACGCCATCATGTCCCTTGGCGAAGCTGGTGCACTTGCTGTTGAAAAGGGACACATGAGGAACATCATTAGGCATTAGTCCAGAATTTGTCCTTTGTTTAAGGACCACACCGTACTTGTGTTATTAAATATGTCTGTGTAACAGTTTAGAGACCAAGTTATTCAAAACTACAATAGAAAAACAAACAAACAAACAAAAACATTCAGCTTAAGTTACAATATTGGCAGCGGTGGTTGCTAGGTTTTTACTCTTAAAAATATACACAATAAAACACAAGCTCAGTACAGACCTTTGGTAGTATTCTTTTACATTTAAGCTATACACACTAGGCGACTGTGGAAGTGAAAGCTTGTTCATCTATGTTCATTTTCTGAATCGCTTATCCTCACAAGGGTCACGGAGGGTGCTGGAGCCCATCCCAGCTAACTACAGGCGCCAGGCGGGAACTGGTGGCCAGCCAATCGCAGGACACAAGGGGACAAATAGCCATTCACGCTCACACTCTTACCTAGGGCCAATTTAGAGTGTCCAATCAACATACCGTGCATGTTTTTGGAATGTGGGAGGAAACCAGAGTACCCGGAGAACATGGAAACTCCACACAGGTGGACCAACCTGGATTTGAACCCAGGTCTCTCACTGTGAGGCACGCTAACCATTCGCGCCCCCGGGCCGCCCATATATTAGATTAGATAATTTTATTCATCCCGTATTTGGGAAATTTCACTGTCACAGTAGCAAGAGGGTGAGAATACAGACACAGGAAAAGACATTATAGACATAAATAAATATATATATATATATATATATATATATATATATATATATATATATATATATATATATATATTTGTATATATATTCCCTCATTATTGTGCATTATTTGGCTGGTGCAATTAATCCTAAACCTAAGACATTTGAAGCAATGCCAACATTGCATAAAAAGTGGCACAATTTACTGAATGCCACTAAATATCAGATATGTCATAAACATTCATATTCATAACAAGTGTTATATCATGATTATGATTATGTCTTCTGAGTTTGTCATAAGAAGCTTTCAAATAGAGTAGGTAACCGACCTTTTACATTTTATTATATTCTAAAGCCTTCAGATACCTGCAGCACATTTATTAAACTTAATAGTTTAGTTATTATAGGTCATAATTGTTTTATTTATTTATTAGTTTTGACAGCAGAGGGCTTCCTTGAAGTTCTAGTGAAGGTTACTAAATCTTTTGTTGAAAAGGTATTATATAAATATGAAACACATTCACCTGATCGATTGTTAGGTGAGGTCCGTACAGGAGAGATGGATGGTGTACGAGAAGAGGAATAAGGCCGCTGCCGGTCCCTTTCTATCGTGGAAGAAGAGCCAATAAAGTGGTATTGGGAATAGCCATCCTAGCGGAACAATGGGATAAAGAAACCATTAGAATAATTAGCAATTTTATCCATCAGTTTGTTTTATACTTTATTCACTGAATTGAACTACTAAATGTACCTTTTTGTAAAGGCTGCGCAGATCTCGGTATTGCCACATGCTGTTGAGCACTTGAGACGCTGCTTTCACAACCTTGGGACTATGTCTGGGAATTCAGCAGAAACAAGAAGAAAACAACAATAAAGCGACGCAGATTTTTGTTACATTTTGCACATTGAAAGAAAATTAATATGAATCACTATTGTATTTTTTATTCCCTTCAATTTTACAGTCATTTCAGTACTGATTATATTTAGAAACTAAAGGCGTATTCACACAGGAAAAGTCAATAGTTCGCTTCGTTTGGTCCACTTAAAATATATTTGGTCCAGATTTTTTTGGGTGAGATTAATTTTCATATTGTTTTGCAAGGGACCCAGGATTTGACAACAAACCTATGCACAGATATTTGGCCAATCTAAGGGTATTGATGCAACAATTTTATGTGCTAATATCTATCTAGAAGACATTACGTCTCTTTATTGCACCATGTAGGGCCTCGACTCATGTTAGTCAACATACTCCGAAGCAAAAATATTTTAATTACAATTTAGAAGCCTGTGGCTATGGAAGCCTGTTATGTGCAAATAGTTGTGTGATTTCAGCTTTGGTGTGAACCATTATGTGGTTGCTTTCATATAGATAAAGCAAACTGCACCAGGTCTCGGATCGTCTATTTCAGGGGTGTCAAACCGATCCGAAGGGCCGCAGTGGGTGCAGGTTTTCATTCCAACTCAACAAGAGGATAACTTTTGCAAGTGTAATCAGTTAATTAAAGTCAGGTGCTACTTATTTTAGAAGACACCTGATTGGTTAAAATGTCGGCACTGGATCGGTTGGAACAAAGACCAGGACCCACTGCGGCCCTCGGCGGAATCAATTTTACCCCCCCGATTTGGTGCATATCAGAGTTCGCTGGTTTGTATTCACACCAGCCCAAAAGGTACGGGCCACTAACTTTTCAGGTTTGGTCCAGAGCCAAGAGGGCAGGTGTGAATACGCATTAGTCACCTACAAATAAGATGATGTATTTTTCAATAATAATAAATATTCCCTAAATTGCATTTGTGGCTAAATGGGATTTTATTGACACTATTCATATACAGTATGTGGAGTGTATTAATTCTTTCATTCATTCCTTTTCAACGCAGCTTATCCTTGTTAGGGTCGCAGTGTGCTGGAGCCTTTGCCAGGTGAAAAGCAAACTACACCCTCGACTGGTCGGTACTCGGTCGTTTGGTCGCCGGTCTTTTGGTCGCCCGGAAGGTTATTGATAATTACCATTTAAATCGTTGCTCAAATTCCCTAAATACAAACTGCGAATTATTATTTAGTCATACTTAATGCCCTATTAATTATTAGGCTAAAGAAAAGCTCCAATTTCCTGTACTTTTATTGTGTTTTGTTGGAGAACTTAAGACCCTGACTGATGTCCCTTCCTAAGGGGACAACTCATGTACATACAAACTCTTATACACACACGTCCGCTCAGTGAAACTGCTCATGGCCATTGTTGGTTTTTATTGATGCATAGACCATGTTGTTTTACCTTGTTTTGTCGCCGGTCTTTTGGTCGCCCTTTGTTTGGGTCCGGGCGACCAAAAGACCGGCGACCAAAAGACGGCGACCAAAAGGCCGGCGACCAAACGACCGCACACGGACTGGTCACAGGTCAGTCATAAGGCACCCAGAACCATTTGCACACACAATCACGATGCCATCCAGCGGGAATCCATATCACGTTGCCCGGACCGAAGTCAGCTAAAAGTACCACTGCACCACGGCTTATATAAAGTGAATTATAATTTCATTATATAATTATAAATACAATGTATAATAATAAATGTGGAGCTGCTGTATTTTTGGTGTCTTTCAAATTTAAAATCATTCTACTTATGCTACGTCTTCTAAATAGCATTCCACTTACTTGTCTCCTTTGCTTCGGGCGACACCAATGAGTTTCTCTATGCCTCCAGCATCCCTGAGGGCCTTAGTGTTCTCCATGTTTTTGGTTATGACCTCATGCAGAGCACAGCAGATAGCTGTGATTGTATCATCTGACATGATCTTCCCCATCAGACCACAATTGTTAGCATTGGTTCCTCCGCTACTCGTGCTGTTGTTGTTGTTACTACCACCGGGCAACCGATGTACCAGGTCCCTCATAGCATATTTACCTGTTGTCACAGTGGGATAAGGCATCAGAATAATTGGAACTCAGAGTGAATAGTGACCAAACTTGTCATCACAGTGGGATTAAGCATCAGAATAATCAGAACTCGGAGTGAATAGTGACCAAATTTAAAGTCATTGTTGGTTTATTACTCTTATCTGATAGAAATCTTCAATTTCAAAATCCAAGACTGGAATTTATATACTGTAAAATACTGTACTGTACAATCTGATGTTGATGCCCCCATAATGAGTTTACTTGGTCCCTTTAGCATAAAAAACAAAGCAAAACATGGCAATTGGTTAATACCGGGGGTGTTTTCAGTGTCATGGTGCCCACATGGCTAGCACGTCTGTGATGACTTTGAATGTGACTGTGTAGGTGTGAATCTGAGTGTGAACATCTATTCGCCTACAAGTGCCATGTGACTGACTGGCAACCATTCCAGTGTGTATTCCTCTGCTACCCACATTAGGTTGCATTTCTCTCATGAGCAGGATAAGTCGTGGAAAACTTTCTGAATGCTTTGGCATTGGAGCGTCACCAAACAGAGAACTATAATCCAAGCAAACTTCCTGTTGTTATGTAGGGTGGACTATGTTTTATGTATTGGGTTTATATATATTTACAATGTTCCATTCAATAATGAAAGAGGAGCATACTGCAAATGATCCAACTCCATGTCTATTTGGACTGAGAGTTAAAGCAAAGTAACTATATGGTAGATTTACTTTTTATTATTTTACAGGCTAATCTACAATTTTGTTCATTTTAAATTTCCTTAATAATTCCTCACTCCCCAAAAACAGAACAGTCACAGTTAAAATTTTAGCAGAAACAAAACCTCCTTAAGGAGTTGTACCTGAAAATGTGCTTTTGACGTCCTTCAAGAGAGTTACTTACCAATGAGTTCCTTGTTTCTAATGTCTAAGGCCATATTCCTCAAGGCAGTGGCAATTGCACAGACCACTCTGTCATTGTCTATCCTCAATAACTCCACAAGGATAGGAAGGCCCTTCTCTTTACGCACTGCAGCTCGGATATAGACTGACCACTGCATAAGGATATATAAAGAAAAAGCGTGTTAAAGGTGCACACAGAGATGTATCTGGAATTATGCATTATGAGCTGTCATATACAAATCCTGTGACAGACTCTTATTGTCTGCTGTTTTTAAATTTGATTTTTTTCATAGAAAATGTACTATTCATGACTACTGTAATGAAATTGGTATGTAACATGTAAATACAAACCAAAAACAGTGTTTCCCAAGTGTTTTTTTTGTTTTTACATACAGTCAAATAAATATAAAACATGAAGATTTTTTTTCACTAATTTTGAATTTGAAATATGAAATATGCTCTAAAGAGGGCCGCTACATTACACAAGTGAACAGACTAAATGGAATCAGGCGAGTGGCATGATTGGGGATATAAGGAATATCCCTAAAAAATGTTAAGAAGCAGGGACAGGGGGAAGACCACGCTAGAAAAAAAGTTGAAAAGGATAAATCAGGGATTACATAAAAGCTGCTGAAGAATAGAAAAATTGACATCAAGGGCCGTCATTAGCAGCCAATGAGTTTATGGTGACATATGAATATGACTCTTGTGTATAAAGAACATTTTTGCCAAAGTAAAGACTTTATGAAGTGGTATTCTTCCCCGTGGACCAGTGGACTCTCTAACTGATCTTTCTGGCACTCTGTGGATTTAAATACAACTATTAATGCTTCACCTTCCAGCTTCCGGCAGCAAGGTTTTGCAGAGCACCAGCTGCTCCCTCAAGGGTGTCTGGGTTGGAGCATTCAGACAGCAGGGTGAGGTAGGGCTTCACAATACTGGGATGCCATAACATCTGGATGCCTTTTGGGGGCTCTGCCAAGTCTGGAAATGGGCCCACGCCATCCCACTGAAAAATAAAGCATAATACGTGGAGTCAGGTCTCTCTCTCTCTTTCTCTCTCTCCCTCTCTCTAAGAAAATGAAATATAACGTGCAAAATTTTGTACCAAAAAAACTGAAGCAAAGTTCGGGTGTGCATTATACACGAATCCCGATGAAACACTTCCCCCCGCCGGTGAAAAAGTCCCCTCGGCAGCCATTATGATGGGAGACGTACAACCTGTCTTTGTCTGCCAGATGGGGCGCGAGAGCCCATTATATATGCCGGTGCTCACACAAAAAAAAGAACTCAAGAAGAATGGAATCAATTGTTTGGTGAGTCTAATGATGATGAATCAGACTTTGAATTTAAAAAAAATATTATGATGATAAATTAGACTAAGGATATAAAATTCTAATTTCCATTTGATAATTGTGCTCATACTGGTAGTTTGTTTTACCAGGTTTCCGTACCATATGTTGTGAATAATAATCGGACATAGGCTTTGTCATAATCATTGACTCGACAAAAGCCTAATTGTCATCATACCCAGAAACTTAAATGTTTTGTCATGGCGATATGTGCTCAGCTTTTGCCAGTTACCAGGGCCCGTGCAATCCTTGGTGTGAGCTGGGAAAAAGTGGAAATATATATGTGTATATATATATATATATATATATATATATATATATATATATATGTATATATATATATATATATATATATATATATATATATATATATATATATATATATATATATATACCCATCTTTAGTCACAAATTATGGGTGCGTGTTATACTCTAATAAATACGTCATTTGATCATGTGGTCTCTATTGTCTAGAATGAACACTGTCGTTTGACTTTGAACTGGTGAAATGGTCTAGAACACATGTGGGCAAACTACGGCCCACGGGCCATATACGGCCCGTGAGGTCTTTTAATCCGGCTCGCCGACATTGTCCAAATTATTATAATTTTTTTTTTTTTAATTAATTATTATTATTTTTTATGCGGTCAAAATACAGGAAATCATTGGATGACCTGCATAAGCAATTCTGCCGTCGGCTTTGTGATTTTGGAAAAATTGACAGCTGGTCTCATGTCCTTTCTCACAAGACCCGGAAACGGTTCCACAGGAGTTGCAGTTGAAACTGATTGATCTCCAATGTGACAAATTTAACTCACTGAAAGTCTCTGAGTTTTAGGCTTCATTAAGTGCAGCCAAATTTCCGAACATCCAGAAGACGGCACAGAGGATTCTGGTGTTATTTGGCTCTACATATGTGTGAACAGACCTTTAGTCTGATGAAAACCAAGAAAGCACCCCATAAATCCCAGATGAGCGATGAGTATGTTCATACTTTAATCCTTTTTTCTGTTTATGTTTCATATGAACTGTCAACGGATGCAGTTTTTTTATATTCATCGTATCTTGTGCTGACCCGGCCCGCCTGTCAAATTTTTAAAGTCTATGTGGTCCCCGGGCCGAAAAATTTGCCCAACCCTGGTCTAGAAGTTCTATACGTAGATGCCAATTGCCTTAAATTCCTCCCATGTAGTTCATGTTAGCTACATGTAAGCTACTTCTCTATTGTTCCCTATCGTTTTTAGTAATTACTCACACTAAAGAGGATAGGATCCTCCAGCTCTATTTACCGCTCTCTGGTAATGGGCCACAGCTGCGCTAGAGTGGCAACATAAATAGAAAAAGAAAGAAGGGATTTAATTTTTAATTTTTTTTTATGATAGATCAAAACGCTCCTTTTAAATGTGATCCTTCTAGATGCAAGATCACTTCAGTCTGTAGTTAGTAAAGAAGTTGATTCTTTACCAGGCGAATTACAAGTAAAAGCTCTTTCTTTTTTTTCCCATTAAAAAAAGAATACATTTGTTCATGTCCTCGCTGGCAATCAAAGACAAAATTAAGGCTAATTGGTGATTCACACTCCGGATATGTTGTGTTCTCAATGTTCTCAATCCACTAACTTTTCCAAATGTAAATCATATCTTCCACTCAACCAGAATAAGAAATTGATTGCTTATTATAAGCACATGTTAGTGCATCAAAAAAATAGTTCAAGTCTACAGCAAATGAGTTTTTAAGCCCACATATGAGGAAACATATTTTTAATAAAACACGTACACACAGAAAACTGATTCAAATTTTGTTTCATAAGCAAAGGTGTTAACAAATTTAATTGCGCTATAACATGTTGTTTTGATGTTTAACAGCCTCAAATTCTAATCCTAGACTATCAAGTATTTGTTAAAAATTTGCCATGGAACAGAGAAAATAATCACTTTCACATATGCTAAATACAGTAAATCAAATATTTTGCTGAAAATAACAAATGTGATTATTCATCAATAATTTTGATCTCATTTATTAGCATTTATCAATTTTGCAAATAACCAGAGCATCATAAGGTTGATTATTGTAAAGTCATAGATAACATTTTAGTTAAATTGTAACACTGGATTCACAAATCAGCAAATCCTACATTATTTTGGCAGTATTGCTGGAAAGTGAATATGGCATTAATATGACTTTTTTTTTTAAATCAGGAAGATCACTCACTGACCATGTTATACAGTAATAAAGAATATTGTTTCTGACCTGGTCATGTCCCTTCTTTTTCTTCTTCTTCTTTCCCCAGCATCCTGAACTTTCAGCATCCTTGCCACCAGTGTCACATAACAGACCGTCAAGCTCCTCAGATCCTCCTTGTTGGTTGTGAGATGTCTCTGCAGCCAGACGGTATGAAAGGTTCCTCAGGATGCACACACAGTTCTCTACAGTCTGAAATGGATGAAACAAGAAGAGGAAAATGACTAATGACAGAAAAATGTAACACAAAGTAAGAATTGCACTAAAGAGATGTTGAGGAGGAAACAAACTAGACATAGGAAAAAATAAGGACATAAAACTGTGACAACGAAATTTCCCGAATACGGGATGAATAAAGTTATCCAATCCAAAACCAGTTGACACAAGCACAAGCCTAATGCACCGGATAAACATGAACAATTATTTTCATCCTCTCAAAATTCACATTTTTTGTAATACTGTCTCTGTTTACGCTTAAGATAATCAAATGCATGTAAACATCAGGGAAATATACCACAAGTAAATTCTGTTATTTATTAGGTTAAAAAAACTGTGTAAATTGCCCACCTTATATATTCAAGTTAGAATTTTTCGGATTGTAAGTAAGTAAGAAATATATGTCACACTCGTCAAAAATTGTGTCATGATGAAGAAGCAGACATATTTGAATCATATTTTGGGGGTAATATTTATGTGATCCACCAATTGTCGTCACCAGGTAGCTAAACATGAGAGTGCAGTACTTTAGTAGGAAAAAAAATAATAATACAAAAACAGTTTTAATTAATTAAAAAGTTGAAAAACTTGGTGTGAGGGATCCAACCTAAATGACCTTATGGTCAGCAGAGTTGCAGAGTCACACATTACGGGGAAGGGAAAAATATATAAAAATCCGGGTTTAAAATGTACATATTAAGTATTAACTAATTGACTGCCATGTACGGCGTTAGACGCCCAATCCAATTTGCCAAGGGAGCTGGCAGCGATCGAATGAGTGGATAGGAAATTGTCAAACTAATCCAAGGATATTAATATATTTCAAAATATATATACATATATTTACTTAACAGAAAAAAAATCTACCACATGTTGCCAGGTTGTGATCCCACAACTAATGGAGAGGCGCTATTTGAGTGACTAGCTCGATCTAGCTGTGAAGTGCAATGTAGGCTGAAATTAAGCTTCTTTTGCTGGCCAAATTTCTATCATTTGCTGCAGACCAATAGAAACTGGGCAGTGACCTGAAGTTGGTGCGTGGCCTGTAGTTTGGACACCCCTGCTATATCATATATCCTAAGACTAAATGATAATGGAATCATCCTTCCATCTTCCCAATAATTATTTACTATGTTTTATGTAAACTACAACCCATTCTTCAACCTTTATTTGCAGGTGTAGCTGTGTGTGTGATGCGCTTGTTCTATTAAGGCAATCTTAACTGTGTTTGCAGTGCGTATTTTTTAAGGCCTTTATGTATGTTAGGTTATTGTGTGTGTGTGTGTGTGTGTGTAGTGTGTTACCTTGCTGTCAATCTCACTGCTCCCCAGTGCAGTCTGGATGACATACAGCAAAGCATCCGTCAGACCCTCACACTCCCTCATCCTCCTGCGGGCCTCCTCACCTGCAGAGCTAACATTGCTGACACACAAATACGGGCACACGCATACCATGCAATGTTAACAGATCTCATATATAGAATCAAATTTGAAAAGGCAGAACATAATGAAAATGTTTTTCTCAATAATAAGTCTATACTGATCATCTGCAATGAACAGGCATGGGACAGTTTATATTTCTACATATTTTCTATATTTTTCATTTACAGTGGTACCTAGAGATACGAGCTTAATTCGTTCCAGGACTGAGCTTGTATGTCGATTTACTTGGACTCAAATGAACGTTTCCCATAGAAATGAACTAAACACAAATTAATTCGTTCCAACCCTCTGAAAAAACACCAAAAACAGGATATTGGATTGGAAAAACATTATTATTTGTTCTAATTCGCCATCTATTAACAAAGTAACAAATAATTAGTGGTTTAATAGTACTAAAATGTGTTTAATAGTACTAAAATTAGACGGATTTCGCGGAGGGGAGAGAGAGACGGACAGAGTGAGGGGGGGGGGACTTTTTGCACGGCAACGCGCTCATAACATAACATAACTTTTTTTTCCCGGGTTGGCTCTATTTGCCCCGCCTCCACCATGACTTTCAGATGCAACCTATCGAGGGTGTTTTGCTTTTGTATTCCCTCCAAAATATTCCGAAAATGATGGACACAAATGTCCTCACAATAGGATAATGCACGACCATTTGTCAACAAGAAGTACTATATACTCCTCTCGTATTAGCGATCGCTCCGCCATTCGCACTGACTAACGGGGGAAAAAAAACACTGAATAAAATGCAACGCTCCGCCCAGTGCTCGTAGAGACATTACACAAGGGAGTTGTGACCAGAAAGAGAGTGCCCATTATGTTCTTATGAGTAGCCTCTCGCGTCCGCTGTATGCTCGTATATCAAAAGTTGTCTCGTACCTCAAGCTAAATATTTGCCAGAAATTGTACCCGTATCTCAAATTGCTCGTATGTCGAGGTACCACTGTACTGTATATTGCTATATTGTTATAATGCATTTATAGATTGTGACATAATTTGTCCATCATAAAATGCAGTTTGGGTAGAAAGGAATTGTCAACAAGATGATGAATAGTTTGGCAGAATGATGAGATAAGAAGGAAAGCAAATTGGGAAAGTGAGGAGCCTAAAAAAGGAAAGGTGAGGGGGAGCAGCTGGCTACGCTTATATCTAGCAATATTCTAACTTTAATGGGACTCCCGGCATTCCCTAACAAGGAAAGATGAATTGGAGTTTTTAGTTTAGGCAGCTGCTCCATCATAAGCCTTGCTTTACAGCATAACACACAATGCAGACACACTTTCCTCTTCTTTTCCTTTTGCCTTGTCTCACTGGAATTTGTTACAGTACGTCATCGTATTCCATCCAAGCCTATCTCTGCATTCTTCTCTTAAATTCCAATCACTTTCAGATCTTCCCTCACAATATCTATATATTCCTGTTCTCTCTTGCCTGGTAATACCATCTTCATCATCCTGGATGTGTCCAAAAAGCTCTGTTAGCTCTCTTTGTCATGTAAATATTGAATATCTTTGATATGCTTCTCACTAGCTCATTTGTAATGATAGCCAAGTTTAACATCATCATTTTTGCCACCTCCATTTTTGTCTCTTCCTTTCGCATTTCACACCTGACACTTTGCATCTCACATTCCAACCTGCTTCATCTGTGAATATATCTTTTACACAATTTTCTGCTAAAAGGCAATATAAAGGTCAGATTTTAAATGGAAGAGTCAACCATTTTTCTTATTTAAAACACAGCAAAAATACCACTGATAATTTAAAGGTCTCATGTCTGATTAAATGCGGCGTGGTGGGCCGAGTGGTTGGCGTGTCAGCCTCACAGTTTGGGGTTGAGGGTTCAATTACGGTGGGACCTCACTGTGTGGAGTTTGCATGTTCTTCCGGGCTTGCGTGGGTTTTCTCCAGGTACTCCTGTTACTTCCCACATTCCAAAAACTATGAGTGTGAGTGGTTTGTCTGCCTCCTCGTGCTCTGCAATTGGCTGGCCACCGATTCAGTGTGTCCCCCGCCTCGGGCCTGAAGTCAGCTGGGGTAAATTCCAGCACCCCCATGACTTTTGTGAGAATAGTGGTTTAGAAAATGAATGAATGAATGTATTGGCAGACATGAGCAAGTGATAGAACTGCAAGACAGTGACCGTGAGCAAGTAAACACTGCCATGGTGAATTCAGTATAAAATTCACATTAATTATTTCAGCTGAGATCATGAGAAATCTTAACAGCACATTTCAAAAATACATTCATACAGGAAGACACCACCTAAGGGATGTATTTTGAGCAAAGGAAAATTCCATAATTGTTTCTTAAATGACATGTTTTAGAGGTTTCATTTACGATGAACAAAATGTGTTTTTCCATCACTCTTTTCTACTGAAGTTAAAAAGTTCCCTTTTTTGGTCACCCTGTATAATACACATCATTTTCTCACACTGTAAATCTAAATATATGATTGTATTGCATTTATTATTATTAATTTTTTTATAAGAAGGGATGATTGTATTTTTAAAAAAATGTTCTTGCGAAGCAATGACGTTGGAGTTCCGATCCAAAACAACAATATGAGTCAGTTATGCTCTAATTGTACGTGCTGTGCCCAAATGAGCAAACAAACACCAACACTCTAAAGCCAAACACTGAGTCATCTTGATAGCAGCTAAGTCTGTCATGTTTTGCAGACAAAACAGAATCTAAATGTATCCACACACACACACGCACACACACTTACTTTGAATTGGAGTAGATTTATTTAGCTGTGACTGTAATGGGAAACAACAACTTGGTGGATAATGGTATATAATCCCTTCTATGTAAGCAAGCCTTCTTCAATGAAAGGCTCCGATCAAATTTACAACTCACCAAATAGCTAGACTCATTCAGACGAAATACAGTAGAAAGTCTAAAATTCAACCAAATGGGGCATTACACAGCTTTGATAAACAATATTTATGGTCAATGGGGTGACTACAACAACCCACTACTCTCTACCAACTACCACTTACATGAGACTAATAAAAACAGCCAAATACATTAAAACCCTCAAGGAACATTTCCTGCATCTGCCGCAATATACGGTAAAATTACTGGTTCTGCTCCATTGCAATTAATTAATATGGCTTAACAATGAAAAGTCATAATAGCTTCTACTATGGTTTCAATCAATCAAAGTTATGACTATTTTGAATAGTAACATTTATATTTCAATTTGTCCGAATCTTGTCTCCAAATTATATTTCTTTTAGCCAAAAAAAAGCCAGTTCCTTCGAAAAACAGTCCCGAGATGCTCTTGAGCATGAGCATTGACATGGATATGATTACAGTATATTGATTACATAATTGACTGACTTTTTTGGGGTGGAGGGGTTTGGGTAACATTAAAGTGGGAAGGGTCAAATGCATCCCAGTGGAAAGAATGTTGTTTAAATATTTGAGAAAAATATTTAATTTGAAAAATAACTGAATGTTATGAGTTCCCATGTTCCCCCATGGCCGGGTGGGATTTCTGGTAGTGTTCTGATTCATGCATGGTAAGTTGGTTGAACACTTGTCCTTAGATATTAGTCTGAATGGTTGTTTGGCTCCTTGTGCCCTGCAATTAACTGGTGACTAAATCAGGGTGTCCCTTGCCTACTTCCCAAAGTTACCTGGAATAGGCTCTAGCACCCCTGTAACCCTTGGGAGGATAAACAGAACGGAAAATGCATGAGTGAATGAACAGAATGTCCATTTTACGATGTGCAAAAGTGTAGAAAAACATAATTAAAAGTTAATCTTTCCAGGAAGTAAGCAAAAAAGCTGTTGTCAGACTTTTTTTAAATGTCACTACTATTTCAGTCAATCGAATCCGAGTATTTCATATAGTCCCCCCTTTCTTATCCTCATTTGACTACTCACTGTAACATGAGGGTCTATTGGAGAAACAAGATTTAATACCCTCACAAATTGAAGTGGGGTTCGAGTGCCATTCTGAGAATAAGGTGAGACATATTGCACAGTTAAAAACAATCTTTCGAGTGCATAAGCGTTTATTTGCTCTCTACATGTGACGTAACTAACCTCATGTATGTCACACAATGGCCTTGCTTGCAAGCAGTGTCATGTTTTTGTGTCTAAACATTATTTTTCTCTTTTATTATTGTTCTAAGAAATTTGTGATTTGCATTTAGATTCTTGGAGCATGTTTCACATCGTCATTTATAAAGTAACTAACTCACTCGCTCACTAACTTACTAGCTAATAACTACCAATCAAAGTCTTTGTGGAGTGGTGTATTTTGATGGCAATGTTTTATCACTTGAATAAACTTTGGGTTTGCATAAGTGCTTTAACTCTGAAGAGACTACTAAACACACAAAACAAAACTAACGGGGCGGCCCGGCGGCTGAGTGGTTAGCGCGTCGGCCTCACAGTGGGGGACCTGGGTTCAAATCTAGGTCTGTCCACCTGTGTGGAGTTTACATGTTCTCCCCGAGCCTACGTGGATTTTCTCCGGGTACTCCGGTTTCCTCCCACATTCGAAAGACATGCATGGTAGGCTGATTGGACACTTTAAATTGCCCCTAGGTATGAGTGTGGGCGTGAATGGTTGTTTGTCTCCTTGTGCTCTGCAATTGGCCGGCCACCAATTCAGGGTGTCCCCCACCTCTGGCCCAAAGTCAGCTGGGATAGGCCCAAGCACCCCCCGTGACCCTAGTGAAGATAAAGTGGTTCAGAAAATGAGGTGAGATGAGACAAAACTAACACGGTAGCTAATGAAAAACAATTCAGACACAACTGTGAGTTTGTATCAGCAAAACCTGAACATGTTAAGCTTTGCTGTACCTTTTATGCTTTTAGCACGCACACGTGGAGAATTAAGAACACAGGAAAAAGGTACAGTAATCCCTCAATTATCACGGTTAATGTAGACCAGACATGGGGGCGATAAACGAAAAACTGTGAAGTAGGGTCAACCCTATTTAAAAAAAAATATTTATTTTTTTATTTTACTTCAGTGCTAGTAGCAAGCAGAGGACTGTAGAGTGGCTTCTGCTTGCAAATGTCAGCGTGGATTTTCACATTTTTATGTATTTACAAAAAAAAAAAATCCCCCAGAAAAAAATGCGATGTAGTGAAGCCGCAATATTCGAGGGATTACTGTACTGCACTGTTAAGTAACTGACCGGAGGCAGCCGGTGGCATTGCGGAGGACCTGGGAAGAGTGCAGATGTAATTTGCGGTCTTCTTGCGTATGAGGGGAGGTGTCCCAGCCCGAGTGAGGGATGATCACGGCATTGGTCAGAACAGCCAGGGCATCCTGGATGATGGGCATCTTCAGAGCGTCACATGACGAAAGGTTCCATAAGACACCTACAGGAAGAAAGATATAAGAGACGAGTATATTTTTAGTGTTCAAAGAACTAGCAGACCTCAATGCACAGTAGTTTAAAGTGTGATTCAATAAGTAACTTTGTATAAATGGATGTGTTATGATTGTGGGTTTTCCTTTGCTGCAAAACAAATACTATATTGTTTAATTCTTTGAATCAGAACAAAATCCATTTTTATTGGGCAAAGTTAGAAATGCAATTGGATTGTTTCCGGTAGTTGTAACAGTTTGTAATATTACAAACAAGCCACAATCTATAAGCGTAACAAATAAATGCAGAAAGTCATTTTGCAATGTAAGGATAAACAGCAAACAATCACAGCTGGGTAAGTATGCAGTGAACTGTCTATCAATGCAAAGTCCCAGTAGAGCAGGAATTATGACGGAGTGACAACTGTAAAGATGATCCAATCAGTGATTTTTCGGTTCATCCCCTCAAGGGTCATCACAGTGAAACAGTCGATCATCATGATAGATTTGGCACAACTTTTATGCCTGATGCCCTTCTTGATACAACTCACACGCAATATTAACGTGAAGCAGTGTGATATATATAGAGCACGGGTCAGGAACTTTTTTTGATAGAGAGAGCCATAAACAATTTATATGTTTAAATGTTATTCCTTGAGAGACATGCTAAGAATTGAAAAGAAAACATACATAAAAATGTGTGCATTTTGGTGTAATTTCATCACATTTAAATACAAAACCTATGAATTATTTTGACAACATCGTTACGCTTTTGCTAATCAATGAGGATCAATGAGAGTATGGATGAAGAAGAGTCTAATGAAAAAAAATCATTAAAGCGGCGCTAGAGGTAGTGTCAATGCCACAATGCCAACGTGACGCTCATATTGGTGCGTTTGGGCTCAGTTCTCTCACCATCAGTTTCCATATTTTACCTCACAAGTTAGTAGAAAGCCATATGCACCCATCAAAAGAGTCACATGTGGCTCCCGAGCTTTGTGTTCCCTACCCCTGTTATAGAGAATTGAGTGTTTAAAGCAGTGGTTCTTCCTAGGGGTGCGGTGAGTCGGTCTCAGAGGTTTGGTGGAGCCTCTGCCGCGGAGGTCAAGACAGATTGACACATCGTGTCTATACACGATAACATGCCCTGCTTGACAATCACTGGCTACAGATGATCACGTGACATTGCTTGGCCAATCAGTGCTGCAAGAAATTTAAATATCTTGCAGATAAATTGTAAAAAAATGATTAAAGTATGGGGGTATGAATATCAACAAGGCTTTTGTATGGACTATTGCACATGTGTCAAAGTGGCGGCCCGGGGGCCAAATCTGGCCCGCCACATCATTTTGTGTGGCCTGGGAAAGTAAATCATGAGTGCCGACTTTCTGTTTTAGGATAAAATTAAAATGGAGTATAGATGTATATTCAATTTCCTGATTTTCCCCCTTTTAAATCAATAATTGTAATTTTTTAATCATTTTTTTCTGTGTTTTAGTTCAAAAATCATTTTGTAAAATCTAAACATATATAAAAAAAGCTAAAATAAACATAAAAAAAATTAACTATAAAAAACTGAATATTCAGGGCTTTTAATCCAGTTCTTTTAATCCATTTATAAAAAAAATATCTAAATATTCTATCTAAAATGGTCCGGCCCACGTGAAATCAAGTTGACGTTAAAGCGGCCCGCGAACCAACCCGAGTCTGACACCCTTGGACTATTGAGTCAAACAGATTTAATAAACCTAAACCAGAGAATAATTGCTCTTTGTTATCAATGTCAATGTACTGAAAGTGTAGTGAATCTATTTTACTACAAATGTAAGAGCAAACAGCTAAGTGTAACAAGTGAAGCATGTATGATGATTTAGCTCCTAGTTACAAGGACAGTTTGCAATTAGACCAAGTATTTATATTATTTTGTAGGATATTCTAATAATCTTAAAGGCTGGATGCTACATATATTGCAGCTGTGGCATTACACAATCTATTTACAAGGCTACTGTACGCATCCTAGTAGTTATCATTGAATAGATATTTAGTGGCATACAGTAAATAACATCATGCATTACAGCATCTGTTTGCCAGCCTCTTTTGGAGGGTGCAGTATGACATCATCTGCTAGTGGAGAAAGGCAAAGTGGGTCTTTATCTTTGAGCTAACACATTTGCACCCACAAATCTGCACACACACAGAAAAACACATTCAGAAATACACACACAGATGAAGGGGATTAATTGCCTCAGTTTTACATCATGAGTGGCAGCAGGAGGTTACAAATGCACTGTTGTAATGAGAGAGGGGAAATGAACATGTTAGGTGGCTTTCTTTGTCTCTGAAGTCAAACCACAGAATCTCATTTGGGCTATCATTCACTAGTTTATCTCATATTTTCTCTTTCATCACTGTATTGCATCCTTTTCCCTGGTGCTTGATATTTTAATTTGATTTCACACTTTTTTATATGATGGGCATTTGGCACAACCCTTGGTCATTTTGATGGGACACTGGGAATCTTTTTTTCATTCATTTTATGAACTGCTTATCCTCACAAGGGTCACAGGGGGTGCTGGATTGGATTGGATAACTTTATTCATCCCGTATTCCGGAAGTTTCGTTGTCACAGTAGCAAGAGGGTGAGAATGCAGATATAGGAAATGCATTTTAGACATAAATACATAGGTAATAAGTAAGTTAATAAATAAATACATGAATACATATATAAATAAAGCCTATCCCAGCTGACTTCAGGCCAGTAGCGGGGGACACCCTGAATCGGTGGCCAGGGTACAGGGAGATGGACGACCGTTCACTCTCACACTCATACCTAGGTGCAATTTAGAGAGTTCAACCAGCCTATCATGCATGTTTTTGGGACTGGGAGGAAAGTACATGGAGAAAACCCCACGCAAGCCCAGGGAGAACATCCAACTCCACACAGTGAGAACCCACCTGGGATCGAACCCTCAACCCCAGAACCGAGATGCTGACACGTTCACCACTCAGCTTCCGGGCTGCCACAATGGGAATCTGTACTAAGAAATGTGTTAAAGCTATTCTCCCCAAAATATTGTGTTAAATAGAAACTAGAACACAAAATATTTTGGAGATTAAGTGGATTTTAAATGTCTAATCTCTTAAAAATAATGAAAACCTGATATTTTTTGATACACCAGTTTTATTCATTCATTCATTTTATGAACTGCTTTATCCTCACTTAGGGTCGCCACGGGTGCTGGAGTCTATCCCAGCTGACTTCGGGCACGAGGTGGGGGATACCCTGAATCGAGGGCCAGCCGATCGCATGGCACGGGGAGACGGACAACCATTCACGCTCACACTCATACCTATGAACATGCAAACTCCACAGTGGTGGACTTGACCTGGATTGGACCCCAGGACCCCAGAGCTGTGAGGCCGATGTGCTAACCACTTGCGCTCCCTGGTGTATAATATGTGGCCTGTAAATGAAAAATGTCTAATCCCTGTGTTTCAGCACCATGGAGAGTTCTAAGGAGCCACACAAAAGGCAGTTCTCATCTCATCTCATTTTCTGAACCACTTTGTCCTCACTTGGGTCGTGGGGGGCGCTGGAGCCTATCCCAGCTGAGTTCGGGCCAGAAGCGGGGGACACCCTGAATTGGTGGCCAGCCAATCACAAGGCACAAGTAGACAAATAACCATTCACACACACACTCATACCTAGGGGCAATTTAGAGTGTCCAATCAGCCTTCCATGCATGTCTTTGGAATGTGGGAGGAAAATGGAGTACCCGTAGAAAACCCACGCATGCCCGGGGAGAACATGCAAACTCCACACAGCTGGACCGACCTGGATTTGAACCCAGGTCCCCCACTGTGAGGCCGATGTGCCAACCACTTAGCCGCGGGGTCGCCCGGAACAGAATATTGTTTAATGAATTGAAACAAGATAGGGGCAAACATTTTTTTATGATGCGACTATTTCAACAAATCAAATGCAAGTTGTACGATAAATTTGTCATTCAAATCCATTAACACGTGTCTGTGTTCGAGTCTATTAGTGTGTACGTATGCACTATGTTTTGTATAATTGAGTTCACAAAATGGCGACGCTTGTAAAAAACAACAACTCATTTTTTAATCTAAACATTATTTTCCTAAATATCAGAGGTTTAAAAAAATGGTGCAATACTGATACTGATCCAGATATATGCATTTTCTCAACAGCTACTCATCAACAAGAGAGAAATAAAACTTGGTACATGAGTAAAACACGCAAAATCAAATATGATGAGGACCAATTTTCTTCCCTAATCAGTACTACTTTGGAGCAAGTCTTTTCATCGTCATTTCATCTGCACTTCACCCTCATCCTGGTCTACTTCAAATATGGTATCCAGGCAACAAAATGCATTATATATCCAAAAAAGCAGTGGTCACGTTGTTGGTCTTGACAAAAAAGGCCTGATAGCGCAACATCATTTTTTATTTTTTAACGTTATCCAAAAGGTGGTTGATAGTTTTGAGGTCAACATGCAGGGAGGGATAACTTGTCCAAATCATAATCATCCAAACCTTGCTTTGAAAACTAAGTCAGGTCAAAACATGCCTTTCTCAAAATGTATCAAAGAATTGTTAAAGTGCAATTTTTCTTCATAAGAATAAAAGGAAATCAGGGTTCTATTTTAAAGGTTAGCCCATTTTTCATTTGTTTGGCGCTGTTTAATGTACTTACATTTCATCTTGACATTTCTTTGATAGTGATAGAATACCAATGTAGTTACTCACTGAGGATGGCTTGATGAAATATTGATGAATTGATGGATGTCAAACTGTCAGAGTACAGTTATTTAGTATTGCGATACAAGGAACAACCACACATCTTCACTGGGAGCAAAGACTTGATGACTATTAAATTTTCTTACACTATATGTCACAGGCACAATTCTATAAAGCCAATTCGCTCTAGTTACTGCATCAACTAATATGTTTTAATCCCTTTACTCTATCAAGTATTCTTTAGAAATTTACTGAGCCTCGAGGGGAGCTTAATGCTGTGTCATCAGCTCAATTTACAAACTGCAGTACTGGAAGAAATTCTCTTCTTTCCAACATCATTGTGTGGGAGTTCCCAAGGACACCAACGAGTCGATGCATCTCATCAGCTGGGAAAATGAATGTTCAGCTGTTTTAACCTGGCTTAATACCTTCCAAAACTATGCCTTGTTTTCTGAACGTGAAGCAGAGCAGGAGAGGTGGAGTAGAGATTAGAAAACAAAGAGGTTTTCTCCCTTTTACCACCCCCAGCCCACCCAAGGGTTTTATTCCATCATGGTTGTGTGCATGGTATTTGTGGATTAAGGAGCTAGCCTACCTGCTGTGATCTCGATTCAAAATGCCAGAACGAGAAAAAGACATTACTGATAAGAAGCAGGGAAACATGCGGAAGGTAAGGGACAAGTAATGCAAGTCAAGATGATCTACATTTTATTTTTTATTTTTTGTTCTGATATTTAAGAAAATGTGACCCTTGTGAGGATAAGTCGTATGGAAGGTGAATGAATAAATACATTTATGTACTAATGTAATAATGGTAATGAAGAATATATTGTAAATGGCTTGAATTATTAATGACTCCATGTTTCAATGAATGAATGCCTTATATAATTGTTGTACAATTGTACAACAAATTTGAGATATAAACAATTTAAAGTATATTTTTAAAACTCTAGGCCAGGGATCGGGAACCTTTTTGACAGATCGAGCCATAAAAAATTCATATTTTCAAATGCTCTTGCTTGAGAGCCATACTCAAAATTTAAAAGCCAAAATACATGAAAATGTGAGCATTTTTTTGTCATTTCACCACTTATAAAGTAGAAAAAGACTGAATTCTTTTGGCAACATTGTTATGCCGTTGCTAACAATGAGTATCAATGACGATATGCATGGAGAAGAGTCTAATTTAAAAAAATATGATTAAAAAGGCGCTGGAGGTCATGTAGTCAGTGCAAAAGTAAGGCTCCTATTGGTGTGTTTGGGACTCAGCGGTTTCCATATTTTTACTCACGGGTTAGCTGAGAGCCTCATGCACCCATCAAAAGAGCCGCATGTGGCTCCCAAGCCTTTGGTTCCCTACCCCTGCTCTAGGCAACATTTTCATCTCTATTATTATTAGCTTTTTTGTGTTCTCTCATCTATCATTTTCTGGACCGCTTTATCCTCTTGTTTTGTTTTATCATTCTTTTGGGATGTTGTACAAACATTTCGTAATTCATGTTAGATGAGGAACTTTGGGTGTCAGGAGCAGCTCGTTTGTCCCTCCTGGCTTGCCGTCAGGTTCGAGCAGCTGCGAGTGATTCATGATTATTTCCGGATTTGTGTATTTAAACACCACGGAAGTGGTAATCATTGTCGAATCGTCCTGCGTGATACTGCATACATCGCTGCAAAGGTACTGTTCTCCATGCTCCGGTTTTGTTTCGTTTTGGGATGTACAAGTCCTTGTTATTTTGTAAGGCGCTTTGAGTCATTAAAAGTTACTATCATGAGCACAGTTCGTCTCATCCCCTCCTGCTTCCCCGCTACTGGGTCCAAATCCCTCCGATCGCGCCACGATGTCGCGGCGCAATCGTAACATTGGGGCTGGTTTAAGATATTGAGGATGGGCCAAAGATTTATTTGAAAAAGTATGCGGTTTACCTGTGAGGAGTTCTCGAATTTCTACATCGGTGGTCTTCCGGAGAAGTCGGACTAGAGCTGGTATTCCGCCACAGTTTTTCAGTGCAATCTTGTTGTCATCATTGGCCTTCCCGTACACCAGGTTCCGCAAAGCTCCACAGGCACTGCGGTGAACATCGGTCATACGGTGGTCCAGCAAGTCCACCAGAAGCTGAATACCACCCTGTCGCCTGATCTGAGGTGAACAGTTTTGAAAAAAAATCATCAGTATTTTGAATCTTAGGAGGAAGATAACCAAATATAATTAAACGTCATCAACTTCCAATTAATTGTGGGATCTAAAAAAGCAGTTTAGATGGCTTTTTTAACATCCTTGCCTGTTCTCTTCTATTCCTAATGTACATTACAATATATTGCCTCAGCGAAAAAAAAGACACAATTCGTAAGCAGCTAAAATCAGAGCTACGAAACAGTTTCAGAATATTTAGAATGAAAAAAACCCTTGACATTTTAAACTGCGTAATTAGTTACATCATATTTACATCACTTAAAAAGACAGTGCTGCAATTTGCTATTAATTTAACACAGCTTGTTAAAAATAATAATTGTGCAATATTTTAGAATTTACCTTGCCAGGACGTGACTTTATATTTTTATATCACTTATTTATGTTTTTACTGGGAAAACGCACTTTGTGGAGTAGCACTAACAATTTCGTTACACGCAGCTGTGTATGATGATAATAAAGGCTTTTGATTTTTGATTTGATTTAGATTATTAAGTGGCCACAACATTGTGTAAGTACATTTCTGCTAAATGAATTCATATTTATTTTACACCACATTTAGAGATATTGTCATCAAATTTCCTATTAGTAATCAGCAGCCAATAGAGAGATACAGTTGTGGTCAAAATTGTACATACACTTGTGAAGAACATAATGTCATGGCTCTCTTGAGTTTCCAGTTATTTCCACAACTCTAATTTTTTCTCTGATAGAGTGATTGGAACAGATACTTCTTTGTCACAAAAAACATTCATGAAGTTTGGTTCTTTTATGACTTTATTATGGGTTAATAGAAAAAGTGAAGAAATCTGTGGGTCAAAAATATACATACAGCAACATGAATTAGCAATTTCGGTGACTTAGAAAGTTGTCAGTGAAATGAGCTTCATAGCATGGCCTCTCAACTTCTTATGACTGATAATGAGTGTCTACAGCAGGTGACTTCTCAGAGGCCATTTAAATAGAGCTCATTGGATGCAAACACCCACAAACGCTACAATGGGAAAGTCAAAGGAGCTCAGCATTGATCTGAAAAAGCGAATCCTTGACTTGAACAAGTCAGGAAAGTCACTTGGAGCCATTTCAAAGCAGCTGCAGGTCCCAAGAGCAACAATGCAAACAATTGTTTGTAAGTATAAAGTGCATGGCACTGTTTTGTCACTGCCACAATCAGGAAGAAAACGCAAGCGATCACCTGCTGCTGAGAGAAAATTGGTCTGGAGGGTGAATATTCAACCGAGAATCACCAAAAAGCAGATCTGCCAAGAATGAGAAGCTGCTGGAACACAGCTGTCAGTGTCCACAGTCATGCATCTCCATGGATGAGAGGCTGCCGTGCAAGAAGGAAGCCCTTGCTCCAAAAGCGGCACCTTAAGGCTCGACTGAAGTTTGCTGCTGATCACATGGACAAAGATAAGACCTTCTGGAGGAAAGTTCTGTGGTCAGACGAAAGAAAAATTGAGCTGTTTGGACACAATGCCCAGCAATATGTTTGGAGGAGAAGAGGTGAGGCCTTTAACCCCAAGTAACTTTAACTGTACCTCTTGCCGGACGTTTCATCCAGCTCTTACTGGGGAATTCCATTTCCAAGATGAAATACCCCATCCTACGTGGGCCCTGATTTACGAAAGATTTTACTTACGCCAAGAAAAAAAGAGAAAGAGAAAGAAAAAAAGAAAAAAATCTACTGATCTAGTGGCCTAACGTACTCTGGAACATGTTTGGCAAAGGGGGAAATTTGCAATGTAGTAGTTTCTTTCTAAGTATATGGAAAAAGATGATTTAGCAAGTGTAATGGGAGTCATTAAAATTGCAAAGGCATATTTTGCTTCTTTTAAACACTGTGCCAGAATGTTGTAATACTCGGAGGTGCCAGGGTAAAGCTGGCCAAATGAGGAAGGGAGAACATCTCTACTTGGATAACCAACCATTTTTGAGAAAAAAAATCACAGTGTGCGGTCTATTCATCAAATAAATTCAATTTTGGAACTTGTGAATGAAATAAAAGCTGACTTTTGGTCAGCCACAAGAGAAGTGTCAATATAACCTACAGTATGACAAACTTCCTTCCAACACATTTGAATGCATCTGGGTCATTTCAGCTTCTAGTGATAATTGGTGATTCTTCAGGTGCTTTATTTTTGTAACTGTGTAAGAGATCACTTCTGGATTCTGCAACCAAAATGAGTTGAAACCAAAAATCATGTTTGCATGTGTAGTGAATGAATAGTAGATTTGAATCGATAATATAGAGACAGTATTATCTTGGACTCTTAAGGACACAGGGTAAACAGTAGGAGCAGTGCTACATCTAGAATTGTGTTAATAGCATTATTATGGCGTAGTATAGGCTAGCTCAGACAGTTGAAATCTTGGCTTCCTCTCTATGGACCTGAAAGCTATAAATTTTCATTTGAAGCCATGGCACATATGGTGAAATATGTATTATTTAATTCAGCACTAAATATCCCAATAAATAGAACACCCCTTTGCAGCTAAGTGACATAATTCTGTTTGATGAAAGATTAAAATCTGCAATTTCCTGTTCTGGACTCCGAGGGTATACAAACATATTAAATGATGAAACAGATGATCAGATTTCTAGGATTATTCGAAATGAGTTTGGCAAATCCAACTTTCATTAAATGCATTGAATGCATTTATATTGCCAGCATTTGTATTGACATGATGTTGAATGCTTTTCTTTTCTTGACATGCGCTGTTAAACTTCAGGTCTAGTGTATTTTTCGACTAGTTTAAAGGATTACAGTACAAAATCTCAAATTATCAGACATTTTTTTTTCTGTGCCACAAAAGTGGAAACGCTGACAAATCAGATTTTACTCCACTCTATATAGTTTGACATTTTGAGATCATGGGGACACCATTTTGACATACATGGCAACCCAAAGGCACAAAGGACTCATAATGAGTAAAGCCTGTGAGATGGCATCTTGCCCAAATCCTAAATCTTTCTTGCACTCTGTCATTAAGCAATTGCAGCTGTCATGTGGGCACGACTCCAACTTGTCCAAATACAGTACAAAAAAAGGAAGCGTGCCGTTTGGTTGGTATTTGGAGGGCTACATGTGAGTGGTTAACTACATTGCTGTAAAAAGTCAAGTTGGAACAAGCAGACTGTTTGGCTGGTGGCGGAAATGCCAAGGTTTTGTCCTTTTGAGTCATTACCTCACACTTGATCTTGTTGTCTCCAAAGCAGAGGTGTTGGAGGTATGCAGCAGCATTCGACTGGACTGATGGGAATTGATGCTGTAACATTTGGATGACCTCAGGCAGCTCTGGATCTCTCCAACCAAACTCTCTGCGGGGAGACACAGAGAAAACATTGCAGTACAAGTTTGGGCATTTGTTGGATTTTTGAGAATGTCTTTACATTTGTCTCGAGGTCATGGGAATTCTCAATCCATTCCACACAGAATATAGGTAGTTTTGGTATGGATTGACTGGTCTAAATGTTATTTGTGGAGCCTACTGTATACATCTCATCTCATTTTCTGAACCGCTTTATCTTCATTAGGGTCGCGGGGGGTGCTAGAGCCTATCCCAGCTGACTCCAGGCCAGAGGTAAGGGACACCCTTAATTGGTGGCCAGCCGAGACGGACAACCATGCACACTCACCTAGGGGCAATTTAGAGTATCCAATCAGCCTACCATGCATATTTTTGGAATGTGGGAGGAAACCGGAGTACCCGGAGGAAACCCACTCAGACCCGGCTGAGAACATGCAAACTCCACACAGGTGGACGTGACCTGGATTTGAACCCAAGACCCCAAGAACTGTGAGGCTGAAGCGCTAAGGTTGTAGGTCAGAAAATTGCAGTCATCAAACTGTTCCCAATTAAAAATGTACCCCAAATGTTTTGTTCATATGGTAGACTGAACACAATGAATATTGAAATCATGGTGTGGTTATGTTAATGAATATGTAGTATTCAATCAGTCTGTCTATGTATCTATTTTCTCTACTGAATGTTTGCATCAGGGTTCGAGATGATGGTTTTCTAATTCTGTCTGCCAACCAGAAAATTCCACATTAACAAGCCATTTTCATCCATTTGATGCACACTTAGCCTTCCAAAAATGTATGTAATGCACTGCACTCACAGGCACAGTTGCATTATATCCCGTATCTGAAAGCCTGTCTGATAAAAGAGAAACAACTCATTTGAATACGATACGGGATGTGAGAAAAAAAATGAACACACAATCAGAAAGTGGAGTTAAAAATAGGAACCAGATATTGTCAGATATTGACAAGCTTATTTCTTTTGCAAAATGTATCGCAAATCAACATTGATAAAAGAATGTTGTTCCCGGACTGACTGAAACGGGATCATTTCTTTTTCTTACAACCAATTCCCAAGTTAAATATCCTGTCCTTCTCTTTTGTTGGACTGTGTCCCCTTTTAATTTGACATTTCTCCCCACTTAATGCGCATCTCAATGAGATAAACAAATAGACAGTCGCCCCATTACCGTTAACACAACGTAAACACTAGAGAGGCATGGCCTTTAGTAAATATAATCAGAGAAGACTTAGCCTCGTGGAGGTCACCTTGTGGGTTAATTGTCCAATAAGTCTTGAAATGCTCATGCTGAGCAATCAGGCAGAAGCGTATTGTGTTTGTTTGTGCATTTTACATTTTGGCACCAAAACATGAGGATGAATGATTGGTCTATCCATGAATAAATACTATCATTTAATTAAAAAAATGTGTTAAGAAATGACATTATATGAGATAACCAAAATAAAGAAGGAGAAAGGAAGATAAAATGTAAAATATGTAAATCAAGCAAATAATGTGAATGCCCATACTATAGGATGCTGAAATAGTGGAGGTCTCTTTGCACTAACGCAGTACTGTCATCCTCACAAAGTCAATTGCTAATTGACCTATTGTACTCATCGATATCGGTAGACGTTCCAAATGATCTTATGTCACTCTAATTATCATAAAACGCTTTTGTCACTTTCGAATTGAAAGCCTAACAATAGATACATTTCTCATTATCTACTATGTGTTTAACAACCCAAAAACATTGTAGGTTATGAGATTAAATTACCTCCCTTAACAACTTGTTTATTGTTCAACTATGTATTTAAAACCCACTATCCAAAGAAATACATACTATTTTGAAATCTGAAAATGTCCTTAAGAATAATATATAGTAATATAATATATCTCCATAACTCCAGCTCTCATTTAATCTGTCATCCAGCTCCATCTATACACCCACTTGTTTGTCCTTTTATCCGTCCTTACTCCGCTCATTTGATGTTGACGATTAAATATTATGTTGCTTAAAAAGGATTAATACAGGACACAATTGAGCTGAATAAACTGTTCAACTGGGAGTGGGATGCCTTGCAGGTAAAAAAAAATCTAATTGATTAATATTGATAGTGAATGACTACCATTTTCAATAGACCTTTGCTATTTCTTTCATTCAAGGGTTGCAGGGGGTGCTGGAGCCAATCCCAGCTGACTTTGGGCCAGATGCGGTGGACCCCTGAATCAATGGCCAGCCTATCACAGGGCATGAGGACACGGACAACCATTCACACTCATTCCTAGGGGCAATTTAGCGTGTCCAACTAGCCTCCCATGCATGTTTTTGGAAGGTGTGAAGGAACCAGAGTACCCGCAGAAAACCCATACTCGTCCGAGGAGAACATGCAAACTCCACACAGGAGGACCAGGCTGGATTCGAACTCAGGACCCCAGAACTGTGAGGCTGACACGTTAACCACTCACCCGCTGGGCTGCACAGTTGCTTATTTGTTTTTAAAATTAGGAATCAGCATCTTGGAGAGGTTAACAGCTGTACAAAGTATTTCGCAATTTGGTTTGAGTTGGTAAAACCAATGCAGTTTCTTCTTTGTATCAAATTACAACAAGTAAAATTGGAGGTTTCTTTGTTGTTTTGATACATTAAAGAGGTACGGAAGTTATCTTCTATTATTTGTAACTGTGTGCTATCTCTGTAGGTTATAATCAATTGCAAATCATGTTTGAAAATCAAATCACTTTGCAAAAACCAGATTCTAAAATTGATCACTGTGCGACCTCAAATCTACCTCCTTTGTTCTCCCTTCTCCTTTATTTAAATGTGCACATCTTTATTTCCCCACAAGATCCACCCCAGCACCACTAGCCGAAAGGCACTTTTTCGGCTAGTGCCCTGGCAAAGGTTTTCCTCCCTGCCTAGCTAGTCCTGGATTGACTGGAATGTTTTTCTTCCCTATCATTCACTTCGGATGACTGCAAGAACTCCAGTTTTGATGCGCCGTGTGGGTTTGTTGCTGTCAAGTGAGTGAATGCAGGAACAAAAAAGAATAACTCAGCATTGTGGAACCAGGTTCAAAGTGCTGGTGAAATCTTGCCTTCTCCTGAAATGCATCTCTGTGTGTGTGTGTGCACAAATAACTGCTAATTTGCAGCGTAAAGCAAATAAGTATTGAAAACGTGATGTGTCAAGGTCACTACACACATTGCCAACAAGCTTCCATCTAACTTGCCCACTCTACTCACGGCCAATCAGAACACATCATTTTTTTCTCTCCAAAAAACTGGAGGTAGCAGGAAGACAATTGCCTCCAATTAATGCCATGTTTATAAAGGTAAATTTATTTTACAGCGAACCCTTGTCACCAAATTCCAACTTGAAAGTGCCATATGAGTGCCATGAAAATCATTCATTATTTTTTTGAAAATGCCATGAGAAATATGTACCTTAATTGTTTCACCTCTTATGCAATTGTTTTGAATAAGATAACCTTAATTGTTTTGATTCCAATGCAACTAAATGGTCATGAGAGGATTCGTTTCTTTAGAATGATCTGTGACGAGGACGAGTCAGGATTGATTCTCACTTGCAAGATAAAGCTGGATATATGCGCTCCGATGTCTTCCTTTTATTAAAGTATAACTATTAATGAACCTAACACCCCCTAAAAACAATATGTACAGGCAACCTGTTTCGTTACAAATAGACAGATGACAGCAAACATGATGTTTGTTCCCCTGCCACTCTTTTAATTAAAGCTCTGTGCTTCTTTTGAATTGATACACAAAATATTTTCTTTTTGGCAAGGGCTCCGACACTAAGAATATTGGGTTGTGCCAAAAAGAAGTCTCCCTCCATTACGCTTCAACCCACAGAAATGTTTCCCTCAGATTGTTGATTGGGTTGACCTACGCACACTGTTGGCATTCAGGTACACACTTCCCACAAAGTCACATACAGTATGTTTACACTTTTATCAGAAAAGAAAATCAAGTGAAAACACTATGTACATGTTATGAGACTAGGGGAGTTGTGATGAGGTGGTGGGTAAATAAAACACAAAGAACACGTACAACAAAATGACAGAAACATAGCTGGGAATAGTAAGCGCCCCAGTGAAAAGTGGCCTGTCACAGAGGATCAAACTCAAACCTAATTCCTAAGGCGATTATCTTTTTAGGCAGACACATAGAAAATACATGGATTGCAATACTTAGATATACAGGATACTGTGAATAATGTTGTTGTTCTGGACCAAATTAGCACTAAATATAGTCAGAGTCTAGAAATTGAGAGTGAATGTAATATCTATCCCAGACACACTGTACTATCATGGTCCATTCATTCACTATGAAGATCAGCCTGAAGCTGTTTTACTTTGTGCTCAGCATCTCTGTCTGTCTTGCTGTGAATTAGTGTTGCAGAGAGCAAGGAACACAAGGGGATTTGCTCCCAGCCCAAAACATTGTGTGACAAATAGCACAGCAGGATCAGCAAATAAAATGGAGCCATCTGTGAACATCAAGCAACAGTAAGTTTACTGCGAGAAATGTTAGCTTCTGCACATCATCTAGTGCCAAATGTTAGGTAATGAAACATGCTGGAAAATATATGAACACAGTTCCATCAATTTTACAGTGCATTCTGGCAAATGCACAGGAGGAAAGTAAAAAAAAAATGAATACACATTTTATTCATGTTTAATTATATAGCACTTGCAGTCTCCACTAAACAAAATAAATGAGACAGATTTTACTTTAAAATCTTCCACCACACCTATTCAATACTTTAGAGTGAAGCAGTTATGCATTAACACATTACTCTGACACAGTGTTTCTTCTTTTAAGAAATGAAGCAGAATAAATCTGTTCACATGGCTGCAGAGAACTTAAAATTTTGATGGCAGATTAATGACCTCATCCCCAATATTTTCACTTCAAAGGACATCAAGTAAATTGCCAAGTGATTTGTGTTGGCTTCTTTTCATCTTTTTGTTTTGATGAGCTTTTGCACTATAAATAAGATTGTTTTTGTTCAAGCACAGTCCCAGTTTCCTGCTGTCAGGCCTGCGGATTGCTTGAATCGTAACAAATTCAAGTCTTGAACAGACTACAGTCAAAGTGGAGGAGAGATGAATAACTGACAAAATAATGTTTTTTTTTTCCTTTCAGTAAAATAGATAAATCATGCAAATGTGGGAATGTGCGTTTCTTTGTGTGGTATCTTGGTGTTTCATTTGCTAATTTACTAGACTGGGACAAAGGATTGATGGACTGTCAATTCACTCTGTTTCTTAGCAACCAGGAGGACTATCCTTGATAGCTAATTGTCTGCAAAGGATTGTGTATGTGTGTGTCTGGGGGGTGAGTGTACATTTGTGTGTGTCCGTACCACAATGCAATATGGCATTTAGTGGTAGAGGGGTTTCTTTCGAGTAAAATAAGATAGCCACTGTGTGTGTGTGTGTGTGTGTGTGTGTGTGTGTGTGTGTGTGTGTGTGTGTGTGTGTGTGTTGGTGTATATCGTATATCACTGACGCATTTTGGGTTGAGCTGAGGTAGGAAAAGAGGGATGACTCATTCCAATAGAAATGGGAAAGGAACAAAATTGCACACACATTTTTTGAACCGCTTAACCTGACAGGGGTCGCGGCAGGTGCCGGGGCCTATCCCAGTTAACTATGGGCATCAGGTGGGGGACACCCTGGATTGGTGGCCTAGGAGACAGACAACCATTCACGCTCACACTCATACCTAGGGGCTATTTGGAGTGTTCAACCAGCCTAACCTGGGTGTTTTTGTGATGTGGAAGGGAACAGGTGTACTCGGAAAAAGCCCACACAAGCAGTAAGGACCAACCTGGAATTGAACCACGAACTGTGAGGCTGATGCAGCAACCACTTGGCCCACTAAAAATGTGCCAAGGAAAAGACAAAGCTGATGCATCCGCCAACCTGATTAATACATCCCATATTTGTAGAGGAGCTCTCACGTCACCCAGCAAATTTGACAAGAAAAAAAAAAAATACACACATATACAGTTGTGGTCAAAAGTTTACATACACTTGTGAATAACATACTGTCATGTCTCTCTTGAGTTTCCAGTTATTTCTACAACTCAGATTTTTCTCTGATAGAGGGATTGGAACAGATACTTCTTTGTCACAAAAAACATTCATGACGTTTGGTTCTTTTATGACTTTATTATGGGTGAACAGAAAAAAAGTGATCAAATCTGCTGGGTCAAAAATATACATTAAGCAGCGCTAATATTTGGTAACATGTCCCTTGGCCATTTTCACTTCAATTAGGCGCTTTTGGTAGCCATCTACAAGCTTCTGGCAAGCTTCTGGTTGAATCTTTGACCACTCCTCTTGACAGAATTGGCACAGTTCAGTTAAATTTGATGGCTTTCTGACATGGACTTGTTTCTTTAGCATGGTCCACAAGTTCTCAATGGCGTTTAAGTCAGGACTTTATGTTCTTCACAAGTGTACGTAAACCTTTGAACACAACTGTGTATATATATATATATATATATATATATATATATATATATATATATATATATATATATATATATATATATATATATGTGTGTGTGTGTGTGTGTGTGTGTGTGTGTGTGTGTGTGTGTGGGCTGCATTTTATTATGAAATGCAGGTTTCCCGATATAATATGATGGGATATTTACACCCCGCGACCCTAATGGGGATAAAGCGATTCAGAAAATGAATGAAACTGAAAGGATATTTACACCAAAAGACGTACACTTTCTTAGTCTATAACAAATATGTATGTTGGTCGCATTGGGCTACAAGCCACAGTGTTCACAGCAGGAGAAAAATGACAGCGGCTGATAGTATGGAAATTATGTGGTGTATATATACAGTGAGTGTGTGTGAATATTATAACAACGGGAAGACAATTTTTATTGAGTTGGGTCTGACAGCTCATCTCATTTTCTGAACCGCTTTATCCTCGTTAGGGTCACGGGGGGTGGTGGAGCCAATCCCAGCTGTCTCCAGGCCAGAGGCGGGGGACACCCTGAATCAGTAGCCAGCCAATCGCAGCACACAAGGAGACAGACAACCATGCACACTCACACCCATAACTAGGGGCATTTTAGAGTGTCCAATCAGTCTACCATGCATGTTATTGGAATGTGGGAGGAAACTGGAGTACCCGGTAGAATCCCACGCAGTCCCAGGGAGAACATGCAAACTCCACAGAGATAGACATGACCTGGATTTGAACCCAGGACCCCAGAGCTGTGAGGCCGACGTGTTAACCACTCGCCCCACCGGGCCGCTCGGTCTGACAGCTGTCTTAAACAAATTTTTCAATGCAGTGCTCTCAGTTCGTTGTCATGTCAAGTTGTTGAAACATAGAGCCCTCAATATAATGTATGGCTTATTTGATGTCACTAGTTTATGAGTCGTAAACTGATGGTGTAGTGGTATATTCGCTTGGTATCAATACCCAATCACTAGTGGCCTTTCATGACAACAAGACTGACCACCAGGTTAATTTGGAAAGGCTCTACCCTGCAACCCTGACAAGGAAAGGCCATACTGAAAAGGGATGAATAGTTCACAAGTCGATGGCAGGTTATTAAAACTTCAAGGTTGGCAGTAAAAAAACAGACAATCTGCACAGGCCAATCTATAATCATGTGTGTTATGTTGTTTTGCTTTTAGTTTTAAAGTTCATAATGTAGACAGCATGGTGTTAGCACACCCATCTTTCAGTTCTGAGATCAAAAGGTCTAACTCTGGTCTTTTAGTTTTTTTCCCCACCTCCCAAAGTGCACATTTGGTTTTGTAAACACACTGCATTGTCCAAAAACAATGTCACATTCGCGAGAATTTAACCTTTTTTTCCAATTTAACCTTTTATACAGGGAGATGTAAATAAAAAAAGATATGCTGATGTATTTACATTAGAATAAGAGTGGAATTAGCTCAAATGTCTTGACTGGACCTTATTCAAACTACATAGTGGAGACAAAGTGTTTTAGTAAATATGATTCTGACTGGAAATGTCAACCACAAAATATATTTAGAAATGATCACAACACAAAAACATGAAAAAAGGTTTGGGTAAAGTAAGAGATGAAAGACACATGAATTAATGGACTGGACAGCCAAAGGAGAGAATGTTGTATATTTAGCAGACTTGGTCATTCAAGTGTCTCCACATTTGACTATTTTTTTTCCATGATTCATGGAACTTGAACTATTTAACATTATGAAAAGATCCAATCTAAATTTTGCGTAATTTTGGGTTGCAAAAGAAATGATCTCGATGTTCTTGTTATTGCCGATAACTTTACGAAGATGGCATCTAGTCCTCAACTGTCAGCATGACTCATTCAAGGGAATTCCTGTTTGATATACTATTACTATGCGAAATATAGATGTGTGATAATACAGATGTTAATGTGCCATACCACCTGTGTGTGTATCATAAAGCGAAGATGGATAGATGCAGTGAATGAGACAAAGGTAAGATAGATGAACAGAATGTGTATATAGATATATAGAAATAAACAGTAGGATTACTTTGTCATTCTTTGCTCGGCTTGATTTTGATTCCACACAAGGAATTCGGGGTCGCACCTAGCGAGGTAGAGAAAAAAAAGAGAGAGGTATATGTTGGCTGTCTGGCAAGAAAAGCGTTTTCATTAACTGTCAGAATAGTGATGATTAATAAAGCGACTAGACTTGACTTTCTCTCAGCATTTGGTTATCAGGCAGTGGTGGAGGAGGTGGAAGACATGCACACAGAGCGGGTGAAGGATGGGAAATATGATTGGTTGACGCGCCAATGTGGTACATCTAACTCCCTTCAATACATTAAATTATTGGTGCCATTAAATACAATGTGATGAACTTGAATATTGCCTGCATTCTTTAAATGCATAGGATTATGGTGCATGGTGCATATTTAGAACAGACCCTACACCAATAATGCTCCAATGTGTGCTAAATTTAATAAATGCAATTTTCTAACTAAAGCTTCAATCAGCTGTTAGGCTACTGCATATGACTAATGACAATCCATTGTGACTATAAGGCATACACCAGTTTTATGCTTGAGATGTGTCATATCAGTGGACTGTACAAATTGCCGCAATCGGCATGCTAATGATGCTAAAACGTTGACCAACAGACAATGTGGGTGCAGTGTGCAGAAAAGCTCAGAGAAACAATGATGGTAGAAGAAAAGAGCAATGACAACAACTTGAGAAACCCATTTTAGGGATGACCTCTCATTAGAAAGGAACTTGTGCAAAAAAAAATGTTGAGGGGCATCGGCTGACATTTCACATGGTAAAACAACTTGGCTTGACTGGTCGCCAGTGGACAGCTCCCAATCTAAATATTTATAATTTCTGCAAGAATCCGACTCATTTTGGCGTTCATTTTACACACCCAACACCCAAAACCACACTTACATACTCCTCTTGCATTCAATTAGATTGTGAAACGCTAAAAGTCAATGTCATCCCAAAGATTAACTTTTAAATTGGAACTCATAGTGTGTGCAAGTGAGCCATAATGTCAAGAAAACCAGAGAGGGCAGGATACTGAAGCCCAGATTCAAATTTGATTGCAATAAACCAAAACATCTTGACAGTTACAGTATATTTTAAGGTGCTTTAAATATGTGTGTTAGCTTTCTCAGCCCAAAAATCTGTTGAGTCAGTTGAATGTGACATTTTATGGATAATGTGAATCATTAAAGGGACAGATATAGCCAGTAAATCATCAGCTCCTATTATTCACTGCACTAGTTCAGATATAAAATGCTTTGAGATCAAATACATGAAATATACTGGTTGGAATATATTAAGGTTGGATTGCTTTCTCTGCATAGCAGTATTGTAAATAGTTTGGATCTGGAGAACACTTGAATGTGTGAGCAATACCACCGAAACCAGACTCTGAGATGAACAATCGAAAAATTCAATTTTTGATTTTTACTGTGCAATGTATTTGAAATCTGATTATAATCGGTGAAAAAAACACTGCTTCATTTATTAACTGTTCCGCTCATCCAGGATCGTGGCCATGCTAAAGCCTTTCCTAGCTGACAATTGACAGGAGGCAGCCCTGAACTGCTTGGCAGCCAATCACAGGGCACGCAAATACACATTCACACACATAACCATGGATACTTTACGGCACGTGTCAAAGTGGCGGCCCGTGGGCCAAATCTTGCACGCCGCATCATTTTGTGTGGCCCGGGAAAGTAAATCATGAGTGCCGACTTTCAGTTTTAGGATCAAATTAAAATAAAGAGTATAGATGTATATTAAATTTCCTGATTTTCCCCCTTTTAAATCAATAATTGTAATTTTTTAATCATTTTTTTCTGTGTTTTTAGTTCAAAAATCATTTTGTAAAATATAAAAAATAAAAAAAGCTAAAATAAACATTGTTTTAGCTCTATAAAAACTGAATATTCAGGGCTTTTAATCCAGTTCTTTTAATCCATTTATGAATTTTTTTTTAAATATTATATCTAAAATGGTCCGGCCCGCGTGAAATGAAGTTGACGTTAAAGCGGCCCGCGAACCAACCCAAGTCTGACACCCTTGCTTTAGGGTATTCGGTTATCTACTGAGCATGTTTTTGAGATGTTGACAGATATTGGAAGGTCTGGAGAAAACCCAGTCAGCCAGGGTGGATACATGCAAACCTCACAAGGGAAGGTTGCAGCCCAGGTGAGGGAATGCAAGTTTATATTAGGAAAACACCAAGGATGCCATGAACCATGGATGTCTCTCAATAACCGCAAAAAAAACAAAAAAGTAAATTTTGAATCTTATTTTGATAACTTTATGGAAAATTGCAGCTGCAACAGACGAGGTGGTCTCTCTTTTTTTATCTTTACAAAAAAAAATGATGCAAACTATGAAGTGAAAGTTTCAGGGGTGTTTTTTAATTTATTTATTATTATTATTTATGCATTTTTTTATATAAAAACTATCAAATCAGAAACAATAATATAATTCATATCATGTACAGATGGGTTCCCATCTCATTTTGACACTATACAAGAAATGTGTGGTTTCGGTAGAAAGGTTCTCATGGTTAGTTAATGTGTCCACATCTGAAATGATGCGAGAGCAAGGGTGGGCAAACTATTCCACAAAGGGCCGGAGTGGGTGCGGGTTTTCATTCCAACCCATAAAGAGGACACCTTTTCACCAATCTGATGCTCTACAATAGCAATCAGTAGATTGGTGCATCTTATTTTCTGCAGAAATCTCATTGGCGAAAATGTCTGTGCCAGATCGGTTGGAACAAAATCCTCCACCCGCAGCGGCCCCCGAGGACCGGTTTACCCACTTCTGTGCTAGAGGAAAGCTTGGTAATATGTTCCATGTTTAACCGTTTGACCTGGTGAATCTGGGCTTCGGTAAATTAAATGTGTAATAGTGGGAATAGGACATTACAAACTGTGTGAACAATATCCTAGTGTTGATGCTGAGTTATAATACTTCACCTTGGGTCCTTCTGGATGCTGTCCACCGATGGAGATCGTCCTAGTGCTGCTTCGGGAGGGAGGGCTGGGCCTGATTTGCTGTAAGGCGACTCGGTGGATGGGCAGAACTGCAATGTGCGGTATGGGTTACTGTAGTCAGGTCCGCCTCCTGTCGCGAAGCTGCCTCTTTGGAACGTGGAGGCAGCACTCTGGCTTCCCGTTCGCTGCAAGGGGATTGGGTCGACACCAGGGGAAGGTGGGGCTAAAGTGTAGGGACAGAGCAGATAGTTGAGGACCTCTTGGTACAGTGGGTTCACCACTAATGTATTTGAAGGGGGAACAGAGTGGAGGAAGAGGGCAGTGTACCAACGTGTCAAAACCAGGATGCACACACATGCGACAAGCACAAATGATTGAAACAGCACAGACAAAAATAAGTACAAAGGGAAGAAGCAAAAGATAAAAGAGTGAGTTGTAAGGATGCCATATGAAAATATGGCAGTGGTGGATAATGAACAGATGGAATGACTTCAGATTGAAAGCCAACTCACCAAAAGACTTAGTTTTTATTTGATCAAAAACTAAAGTCATAAAAGAATTTCAGAAAACATAAAGCAGACTACAATTTACAAATGACATTGACATGCTGTTTATCTTTCTTAAAAATATAACCTGCCAGACCTCTTTTGAGATGCTGCAAAAGTGAGACGTGATATATTTTCCAATCCATTCATTAATCATCCAGCTTCTCCTTACAAGGTTCGCGGGGGTGCTGGAGGTTATCCCATCTGACTACAGGGAATTGACAAGCCACACTCTAAAGTGGTTGCCAGTCAATCAGCGGGCACAAAGAGATAATTAACCTTTTAATGACCCCGTCACACCTAAGGACAATTTGGAGTGTTGAACCAAGTTAAAATGTATGTTTGGTGGTGTGGAAGGAAACCAGAGTACCCAGAAAAAACAACAAATCATGAATGCATATCCATGATAACCCTACACTCACAAAAAAGAAATAGAAAAAATGATAATATATTTGCTCCTTTTGCTAAAATAATCAAATTCAGAGGAATACTAATATTAATCCTAAACAACAATGAAGTCGCATTAATCCATTGTTGTATTCTGAAGTGGTGGCACCTCTAAATGTGCTAAAGCAATAATGAGTTTAGAGAAGTGTATGCGTGGGGTCGCAGGAAAGGGTAAAGAGGGGTGACTTACCCAGAATTGGATGCTATAAAATTTGCTTAATGTGAGCGCCTCCACACATTACCTTTTTGACTGAAAGTGTCAGGTCATTTGTTTTATATATTTATTTTATCATAAGTGGCCTCCTTTTTTATTTTTTTAATTACACTCGTTCTCCTTTGTGTACTGGTAGAGAGGTTGGTAGTGATTATACAAACAAAAGAGAAACATGCGAATGATAATGAGAGAACTACAAAAAATGATATTAGTGTACTAAAAAGAAAAGGTTTTCTCTACGATTGATTTTTGGACTAACATGTTCATGCCATAGAAGTATATTTAACTAACAGTTATGACTTTACTCTATTTCTACTGCATTAATATTGTGGGTTAAGTTCCATAATACCTCATTAGCAAGTATTGGACCAATTTTGGTGCTAAACTTCAGCACCTGTACAACAATAAGTATCTCAAATTCATATCCATTGGACAGAGTAAACTAAAGTAAAAATTAAATAATTAAAATTGAGTTTTTTTCTTCCTAATTCAACCGCAATTCAAGGGAAGTTGGGACATAATTAAACCAGATTGAAAAATTATTTGCAAATCACATTGAACCTATATTTCATTGACTTGAAGGATAACACGTGTCATTTTAATAATGATGAACTTCATTGTTTTTAGCAAATGATAATTCACTTGGGGCGGCCCAGTGGAGCGAGTGGTTAGCGTGTCGGCCTCACAGCTCTGGGGTCCTGGGTTCAAATCCAGGTCATGTCCATCTGTGTGGAGTTTGCATGTTCTCTCCCGCCTGCGTGGGTTTCCTCCAGGTACTTTGTTTTCCTCCCACATTCCAAAAACATGCATGGTAGGCTGATTGGACACTCGAAATTGCGCCTAGGTATGAGTGTGAGAGAGAATGGTTGTTCGTCTCCTTGTGCCCTGCGATTAGCTGGTCACCATTTCAAGGTGTCCCCTGCCTCTGGCCCGGAGTCAGCTGGGATAGGCTCCAGCACCCCCTGTGACCCTAATGAGGATAAAGCGGTTCAGAAAATGAGATGAGATAATTCACTTGGAATTTTATAGCAGCAATACGTTCCAAAAGAGCTATGACAGGTGCTAACGAGGAAAGTTGAGCAATGCTGATCAAGCACTTGATTGGAACATCCCTACAGGTAGAGGTAAGATCGGGCCTAAAAAATCCTGCCCGACTAATTGACTTGATTTGGAGGCCCAAGCCCGAAGCAAACCCGAAATTTCAGATTTTATTTGGCAGAAAAAACTTTTTTTCCAGATATGTTTAACCGATCCGATGCCAGAATTTTTCTTCCAGCAAAAATAATTTAAAAAATAATGTAACCAATAAATGACAAAGACTATTTTTAGTAATAATGTAAGTCCTGTCTCACTCAGCAGACATGTTTGCCTAGTGGTTTCGTTTACTGAAGTCGAAAACTTGATGGCACTGAAAACACGCTAATAGGATTGGACTCGACAAAATCCCAGACTGTCCGACACTCTAAAAGGGGTGCCCGGACATTTCGTCGACGGACACTTCGTCGCCAGACAGTTATAATAACAGACAAACTTAGGGTTTCGTTAAGAGGGGAGAGATTTGTTTTCGTTGAAGAGGAAGATATCGTTTTAATGGCAACTGACAGTAATCTCGATTTATTGGCAAAAAGTATGCACTGGTATAGAGTTGATGTTTGTCAGGTGCACTATCGAACGTACCGTCGCAAAACCAGTGCATACTTTTTGCCAATAAATCGACATTAGTGTCAGTTGCCATTAAAACGATATCTTCCTCTAAAACAAATCTCTCCCCTCTTAACAAAACCCTAAATTCGTCTGTTATTATAACTGTCTGGCGACGAAGTGTCCGGCGACAAATTGCCCGTCGACGAAATGTCCGGTCGACGAAGTGTCCGGCGTCGAATTGTCCGTCGACGAAATATCTGGTCACGCTAAAAGGGACATTACTATTGCAATCTATAACATCATCAAAAGTTTCAGAGAATTTGGAGTATGCAAGCAGCAAGGCCGAAAAATCATAATGTATGCCAGCGATGTTCTGGCTCTAAAATGGCTCTGCACCACAAACAGTAAAACTGTTAATCTACTAAAATAAACTTTTCATTTGTGGGCAGTCATAAAAACTTCCATTAGTGCACCTGCCTGAAATTAATTATATGAAATTAACCCAAAGAATTGCTAGGCACACAGTGAGTAAGCAACAAGCAAGCATTCTGCAATATATATCTTATAATTGTTTATTCTGCTAATACAATAAAACAGCATACACTTCATTGCAAATACTTTAGGACAAGGGTGATTTGCTTTTATTACATGGGACCCGAGACAATGCCCAGTGGATTAATTTTGATTAATTGGTGCGCCTTAGAACAAAATGATCTATCAGACTGTGACTGAGTGGAAATTTGCCATTGAGACCCCAATTAGATTACGCTCCCTGATCTTGTAAATACTGAAACACAGTCAGATGGAACACGAATATATATTAAACCCACACACTTTTGACAAAGTCATGAGTAGCTGCCTGCAGCATCACACATTGTTCTATTTCTTCTCATTTTGACTTTGTTCAAAATAGTATTTGACGACACTGTAGTATCCAAATTTAGATTCTTCACAGTGAGATGTAGCTATTTATAATCTTGCGCTATTTAAAACTCTTTTAAACTATTAGTTACTAGAGAGACCGATGTATCCACTTGTTTTTTTTTCTTATTTTACTTGTTATTTCAAAGAAATATATTAAAAAAACATTGCAAATGACTGTTAATTGAGTACGACCATTTGTGTGGAGGATTTCCTCAAATACTGTCACTCTGTCACAAATCTGGCTCCCATCTGTCTACAGTATTTAGCGCATATTGCGCTCTATTACTGTAGACAATGTAATTGCACTCAAGCATAAAACCCCACGTTTTTATTTCCTTATTGCAGCAGCCTCGCTGTACGTGTTTGAGAATTTGGCGACAGTCAGTCTGCACTTGCAAAAATCTCAGACAGTGCGTGAACTCTACAAACGTGTGGAGAGTTAATTCACAAATATGTAAACAGCATGCATTAAGCCCTTTGAATCATTGGAGAAATACATTCATTGAATACATTATATAGACCGACTGATTAGCGTGTCGGCCCCACAGTTCTGAGATGGAGGGTTCAAGCCCAGGTTCGGACCTTCCTGTGTGGAGTTTGCATTTTCTCCTTGGGCTTGCGTGGGATTTCTCTGGGTACTCCAGTTTCGTCCCACATCCGAAAACATGCGTCATAGGCTGGTTGGACACTAAATTGCTCATTGTACGAGTGCGCTTGAATGGTTATCTGTCTCCTTGTATCCTACGATTGGCTGGCCACCAATTTAGGGTATCCCCAGCCTGGTGCCCGTGGTTAGCTGGGATAGGCTGCAGCACCCCCCAAATCTTTTGTGAGGTTAAGCGGTACATATAATGATGAACAATATTATTATCATGATCTTTATTATAGATTTAAAATCATGACAATGGCCGGTGGGCTTTGGTTTTCACACATAGTGTACATATGTGATCTCCCGTGGCCTGCGCTACATGATTTCAAATTGGAGTTCAGCTCCCACATACTTATTCTTTACATACTTTGATCTCCCTGACTCTTTTCAATCATTTTCTTTCATTAGATCAAGCATTTATCAGTACTACATACATCTGGAAAGAACACCTCCAAATCATCAACACCAATCTAAAATATCTTCCTCGCCCAATGCAACAATGGCCAAGTTTAAATCTACGCTGAACACGACAATGGAGTCGATTGAGTAAATAGTGGCATCTTCCACCATGCATTTTCTACATACATTCCCCAGGTATTAATCCCCGAATTTAGCTCACCTTGTCCTCGTAGGTTGGGTTTGGTGTAAACTCTGTCTTCATAGATGGGATCGATATGATGCTCTGGAGACTGCAGTGGTCGCAACTCAGAGCCCAGGTGACTGTGTTGGCTGCTATAAGAGCCTCTGGAGCCTGAGGCACACAGCAACAAATAAAGGTTGCAATCAAAGAAATAACGACTCACATAAACTGAGGACATTGAGGCAGTAGGACACATTAAGATGCTAGCACATTTTAAACCCCTACTTTGAACTATATTCACTTTCTAATGGCACATACAAACACGCAATAGTTACATTATGTACGTACACATCAGATTTAGTTGTTTTTAATGTAGTATTAGTTAAATAATGGAGGCGGCCCGGCGGTTGAGTGATTAGCGCGCCGGCCTCTGGGGTTCTCCAGTCGGTCCCTGGGCCTGTGTGGGTTTCCCCGGGGTATTCCGGTTTCCTCCCACATTCTAAAGACATGCATGGTAGGCCAGTTGGATACTCTAAATTGTGAAGTCAGCTGGTATAGGCTCCAGCACCCCCCGCCACCCTAGTGAGGATAAAGCAGTTCAGAAAATGAGATGAGATGAGAACTGCCTATTGTGTGGCTCCTTAGAACTCTCCAAGGTGCTGAAACACAGGGATTAGACATTTTTCATTTACAGGCCACATATTATACAGTTTGGGCGGCCCGGTGGAGGGAGTGGTTAGTGCATTGGCCTCACAGCTCTGAGGTCCTGGGTTCAAATCCAGGTCACGTCCACCTGTGTGGAGTTTGCATGTTCTCCCCAGGCCTGCGTGGGTTTCCTCTGGGTACTCTGGTTTCCTCCCACATTCCAAAGACATGCATGGTAGGCTTGTTGGACACTCTAAATTGCCCTTAGGTATGAGTGTAAGTGTGAATGGTTGTCTGTCTTCCGTGCCCTGCGATTGGTTGGCCTCCGATTGAGGGTGTCCTCTGCCTTGTGCTTGAAAGACAGCTGGGATAGGCTCCAGCACCCCCTATGACTCTTTTGAGGACAAAGCGGTTCAGAAAATGAATGAATGACTTAAAGAATGGAACCCTATACTAAATATCCACAACTAAGACAAGTTACAATATATAAGGACTTTTTCTCCAAAAACTAACATTTGATTGGTCCAGTAGACTTGCCAAGTGGATTATGAAATCAACTATAGTCAGCCATGTATATTTTTATATGACTGCCGCCCAATGTTATTGAAGGTAAAATTGAGAGAAACAGTGTTTAAAAAATGTATGAAACCACCAGTTATAGAAAAAAGATGACACTCTAAAGCAAGTACTTCAATGCTTGTCTTTACTTTACAGTGCACGCTCATTGTTTTACAATTTTAAAGAATGAGGAATAATAAACTAAATGCACCTTTTTATGGCCACATAAGTTGGCTCACTGGAAGAAAGAGTGAAATATAATCATTCAACCACTTAAACTTGTTTTTTACTTCAATAATGTAATTAAATAACTGCAAGTTATCAATTATAATTGCTATAAAACATTGATTCATTAATTTTCTGTAGAGTACTGCTTATAACCCACAAGGCTCACAGGGGTGCTGGAGCCTAACCCAGCCAGTTGTGGTTATAGGCAGGGGACACCACAAGTTGGTTGAACGCCTACAACGTCTACCTAAGAACAATTTAGAGGTTTCAACCAGTCTACCGTAGTTGTTTTTGGGAAGTGGGAGGAAACCAGAGTACTTGGAGAAAACCCTCACAGGCACGGGGAGAACATGCAAACTCCACACAGGAAGGTCAGAACCAAACCGGAATTGAACCCTTGATCTTAGAACTGTGAGCTGTATGAGCTAACTATTTGAACACTGTTCCACCGAAATATATATATTTTTAAAATCACTATTTTTCCAGCACTGTGCATTGAGAAATTCCACGGTAAAATGCTCTGGCATGCCTAGACTGATGCTGACATCACTCTGGAATGAGTTGGTCGAGCAGATATAATTTTCATTCATTCATTCCTCTTCTATACTGCTCATCCTCGAAAGGGTTACGGGGGTTTCTGGAACCTAACCCAGCTGACTTCGGGCGAAAGGCAGACTACAGCCTAGACTGGTCGCCAGTCAACCGTGGGGCACACAGAGATACAAACGACCATACACCCTAACAATCATACCGCCACTAGTGGGAATTGATACAGCACCTGCCCGCACCAAAGTCAGGCGATATAATTTTCTTTCTGGCAAAAATAGTAAGCTTGACATCATTCAAAGCAATAGTAAAGTTTTACTATAAATGACCACAAAGTGAAAAATGGTTTCTTAAATAATTAAAATATGCAAATCTCACATTTCTTAGATCAATGATAATGGATAATGTTTCAACACAGAAAATTCCAGATTTCTAGGGGCTGACGATTTGGGATGAATTTGATGTTAAATACTCCTAAACTTCTTTATGCAGTACGTAACTTATAAACTGCATGTATAACTAAATTTTGAGCTCTGAGTTAAATTCAAATGGTGAATGAAGTTTCTCAGTTTGGAAGAAAATATTTTTCTCTAATTATGTAATGGTTGCCTGAGCAGCAGAGGGGTTTTGAGTTTGAGCCATGCGGACAATTGGAAATAGCGTCTTCATTGTGAGAATAATCAGCATAAGCACAATACATGAGTCTAGCATGGCTGCAAACCAGCATACTGGGAGAAACGGATAGACTAACCTACAGCAACATCAGTAGGAGAAAATATACATTTTTCTCTTGATAGAATTTTTTTGAGCGATGGCGAAAATATCGGAAATACTTGCATTTAATTGACTAAATCTTTTAAAGCTAGCTGCTCACAGAAAAAAAAATCTCCATACTAGATATATTTGCCCTCATTGACAGTTTTATCTACTTTTAAAGAACAGAAAAATGAATTTCCTTTTAAAATCCAAATTCGTAAAAAAAGAATCTTTCATCTTCGATACACTTTTGAAAAAGATTACACTTCCTTTAAAGCTGTAAAACACTTTTTTATGTCTCCTTTTGGTCCATTCCAAATTCACCTCACGTGACAATTTTGTTGCTGTGGTGGCACATTTTTTCATTCAAAAATGGATTTGTGTTTCATGGCAGGACTTTACACATGGAAATAATGTATGAAAAAAGTAAGTAAAATGTTCTTGACCTCTACCTGCCAGGCTCCCAGGCCTTTTCAGCGTCGCGTTGGCGTACAACTCATGAGAAATCTTGTAAGTTTCTCCTCCGATGTGATGCAGCATGCGCTTTGTGGGGGACAAGGTGGCGTAGCTGCCCACTACTGAGTTCATTTGGTGGATTGGCGATAACGTGTGGTTTCCTCCTGGTGTGGCTGCCACCGATAGTGGGGAGGAAGGACCGCCAGGACCCAGTGGCACCATATTGATGGGTGATGATGTGCTGCAAGGAAATTATGTTTAAAACCTTTTTTGGCCATGATAATGGCTTGGTTTGTAATGCTATTGTGTCACGGTCTGGTAACTACATTCACAACTAACTTAAATGATCTCTAATAGACTAGAGAGAATAGGAGAAGTATAGGATTTTGGTAGTTATTATGCAAGGCAGCCCCCAACCCCAACCATCCGCCACCCCTCAACCCCTACCTACTATAAATATCCAATGATGAACAATGTTTTTACTCCCTCAATAACAGGAGTTGTAGTGTTGTATAAAGTTCCTTTGTACAGTGTGGCATATAAATTACTGCATTATGTGCGCCTAATAGCAGTGTTTATTGAAATTATTTTGGATTGGATTGGATAACTTTATTCATCCTGTATTCGGGAAATTTCGTTGTCACAGTGCGCAAGAGGGTGAGGATGCAGAAATAGGAAAGGCATTTTAGACATAAATAGATAGGTAATCAGTAAGTTAATAAATAAATACATGAATAAATATATAAATAAATAAGCATGTTGCTGAAATATACATCTACATCTACACATAAAGTGTGCATACACATATATATGTATACATACATACACATACATATATATAAGCACATATATACATACATACACATAGATGTACATGCATGCATATGGTAGGTCTTAACACTCAGCCATTTGTTTTGTTAAAGAGCCTGACAGCTGATGGGAGGAAGGATCTGTGGAAGCGAACTAATAATTAATGTAAACCAACCTGTAGGACTTGGCAAGACGACTTGGGGAGTGTTTGGGCGATGACACCCGCTGTAGTGTGGCATAGCTGGGCATGTCAGAGGATGCTGAGCCCAGGCGCTGCAGCTTTGTGGGTGATCCCACCAGCTGCAGAGGGGAGCTCACACGCTGAAATAAAGAGGTTGTACTTCATTCAAAACTAATATCATCAAGCATATATATTAATATACCTCATGCAGCCAAAATATTGATGTTGACGAGCCGCATTGAGGATTGACAAATGAAAACGCTAATATGCTTTGCAGCTTTATTATACGCTATCCGACCAAATAAACATAGTATTGCACAATAAGAAGCAGCTATTTTTGTCTGGTCCATCATGCATGTATTTTTTTTCAATAGAATAACGATTAGGTAAGTTTGCCAGTGATTGGTTCTATTTTTTTAAATTCTTTTTTGAAGTATTTCAATCAAAAAATGTGGTCAAAAATTGCTCTACTGTACTGTTATGACATAAGTTCTTATAACTTCAACTCTTGTGTGTTTTTGTGTGTGCTTGAGAGAGAGAGAGAGAGAGGGGTTGCAGCTGTATGTGCTGGCACCACAGCAGCTGCATCCCCAGCTACAAATACTAATCCCTGACACCCCTTCTTCACCTTTGCCTGCAATTAAATCCGGACTCAGACCTTGCCAAATTATAGTCAGTAACCTTTCAACCCAAAAGCCAATTTACGTGTTGGTACTTGGGAGTGGTTATTTTCTTTTTGGCATTATTTGGTTGGATAAGAATCCCGAACTAAATTAATGTGTACTTCAAGTTAATTAAACAAATAATTTAAGTTTTTATTTATTTATTTTTTTAGCATAGACAATAGACTTGTATTGGATTACTTTGTGATAGTTAATTGGGTTGGTTAAAACAATCCCTTAATGTTTGTAGTGGGCTTGATTTAGTTCATCATGAGTTGACATGTAACTGGTTGATTTTACAGTTGATAGTTTATTCATTCCTTTTCTGAACCACTTGCCCTCACAAAGGTCACAGAGGGTGCTGGAGCCTATCGCCTCTAACTCTGGGCACCAGGCGGGTGATACCTTGAACTGGTGGCCAGCCAATCGCAGGGCCGGTTGATAATTGATAATGATGATATGGACTATAAATGCAGTCATTAGGAAAAAATTCTGAGGCAATCGATTATGACTGTAATTGGTTTTGAGCTAATTGGTTAAGAGAAGAGTTTTACTACTGCAGTTTGTATTGTAAACCCCTCCTCATTTAATGTTGGGGATTGGTTTTGTTATGTTTTTTTCCCCTGTGTGACCTGTCCATGTGATTGCCCATTGAGAGCACCTGTCATATCCCCACCCCTGGTGTATCGTCTGCTTGCTGCCTCTTGTGTGATCCAGGTGTTTCTGATTGTCTCATCAACCCATGTCTGTCTATTTAAACCCTGTGTGTTTGTCAGTCCTGGTCAGATCGTCTGCGTTTTTCATGCTCATGTCCTATGATCCTCGTTTCCCCACGTCTTCCCCGTCAGGTTTGATTTTGTTATTTGATTTCAAAGTCTTTGTTATTTTTTGATAATCCTGATATAGTCATTAAAGTTTTTGTGCACTCCACTCCCCGTCTCCGCCTGCTACCCCGAGTTTGGATCCGACTATGGACCACAATCCACGAAACATGATAAAATATTGAATGACTCGCTTATAAACAGACGGTTATTATCAAACATCTTCAGTTCACTGCCTCGTTCTAGGCTCATATGCAAGATATGTAATGATGGAGGCTTGATGATGAATGGTCTCACAGGATTTGTTTTCAGAGCGCTATGACTGACAACATAAGAAAAAAAGTAATGTGCTACTGGGGGAGTTCACATACTGCCAATTTGTAAAGAGCATACTTAACACCGAGGCCTCTATTTTTTTGTGTAAGGGAACTCTAGACTTGCCTGGTTTTGTTCTATAGGAGGAAATTTGAAAGAGACCATGAACAACACTTGCAGCTAACAAGCAGAAAGCTTTCCATTCCCCTAAATGCAGTGAGCATGTGTTGCAATGCCAGTCCTGCCAGAAGTTGATGTGTGTAAATTACAGGTAGGTGTAAGCAGATCTTCAAGGGTAAACTGTAGTGCACTCTGAAATGTTTACCCCCCCCCCCCCCAATCGAGGGTATTGGGATGATTTATAAAATATATTAAAAAAATATATAACAACATCAAGGAAATGCACCAGTCTGTCAAAATCCAAACTATTTGCAGCAATGTTTGTACTCACTAGAATTCTCAAGATGCGTTTTTTTGCTCGAGTATGGACGCATTATGACATTTTTAGAGCAGTTAACCTTAAATTCTGTTCATCTGACTGAAATCACTTAAAGTGCTTGTGGTTCTTGTCTGTATATGAAAACCATAGGACTTGCCTCTAGTCAAAACTAATCTGAAATACACAAGTTTCTTGGCTACCCTGAACATGTTGAGGGTGGCAGAAAATGACTGCATGTCATTGGAGGACAGCAAGACAAGACACAATATTAAACTTCTTATAAGCAGCCCCCTGAAACAACATTCTTTTAAAGCTGTGTAAATATACAACCATTTTTTAGCTTTGCAACAGAAAAAGGAACAAACAACAACTGTTTCATGTGCATCATACTAGGTCTAATCTTGTTTTGTTTAATAAGATGAAAAAATACGCAATTTTGTTTTTCTGAGGTAATAGGGGATAAAAAAAGGGAAAACAGTAAACCCCAGTGTTTGCAGGAACTGGTTGCCCTCACTGTGAGCAATATTTCAGCCAATCAAATTCAAGCATCCCACATTGTACACCCTTTCCTGTAATGCGTAATCTCATGCGCCAGTGTTTATATAAGTGGGTATATTAAGCGTCACAAATGGCTTCACTTGTAAGTGGTATTGTTTTTTTGTTCATACATTATTTTCCCGATTTCCATACTTAAATATATTTAACTTGACCATCTTTCACTTTGAAGATGTCTCAGCATAGCTTTTCAATGTGGCTTGTGTTACAGTGTGAGGTCCTGAAAGGTAACATTAAAGGAGAAATTTCTGTACCTGTGCTGGTAAGGTTGCACAGGAGTAGTACATGGATGGTCCAGCAGGGGCAGCTACACCTTCACTGGGCATGTGGAACGCGCTACCAATGGCCTGTTGGGCATATGAATCTCTGTGGGGCTGGGAGGGGGAGTCCGTCCCCATTAATTGGACTGCTGCCCGGCTGGATGTCACCTGGAATAAAGAGTGTGAAAAAATAGAATTGTCTCCCATGAGGAAACTAAGCAGGCAGGAGAAATTAAGGCATTGTAGCATTTGTTTACCTGATTGTAGCTGTGAACAGCCCCACCAAGATTTCCACTGCGACCCGTAACCACTTCGCCAAGTGCCATTGCTTGGTTGCTATGGTAACCGGCAGCTGCATAGGCATCCTGGTTGTTGAGTTGCAGAACGCTATGAGACAGAAGTCCTTGTCCTGAAGGGTAAAAGGCAAAAGATAAAGAGAAAAGCGAATAACATTAAGACAGTTATTTGATTTTGAATAAATATGTCATGAATAGACATTAAAGTAATGTCTATTGCTCTTTTCTACGCATAGAAAGGAAGATAGTTGAGTTAGACAGATGTGTGCTTTCTTAGCACTGGAGTCATGAATTGAAAGAAAATTTTGATCACTGTCAAACTCCACATTAAATCTTGGCTCATCTCCTGCCATGATGTTTTTATTTAAGTGGTCTCAGAAGGTGTTTCTTTTTATTTCTAAAGCTGACTTTGTAAAGATGTATTCTGTTCACGGCCTTCAAGGTGTTTTATAACCCAGTTTTATGCCCACGTGATCTGCAATGTATTTTCTTCTAGTAAGTACAGAAATTGCAGTCAAATTCAGTCTGTCTTAGAAAGTAGCAAGAAACGGAAATGTGTAGACCTTTGAAGACAGCCATTTGCTTTTCATCTAGTACAGGGGTCGGGAACCTTTTTGACAGAGAGAGCCATAAACAATTAATATTTTCTAATGTTATTTGTTGAGAGCCATTCTCGGAATTGAAAAGTAAAAATATATGAAAGTGTCATTTTTATTTTTTTTGTCATTTCATCACTTTTAACGTACAAATAGTCTGATTTCTTTTGACAACATTGTTATGTGGTGGCTTACAAAATCAGTATCAATGATATCATGCATGCAGAAGAGTCATAAAAACAAAATTATGATTAAAATAGGGGTACAGGTAGTGTCGACGCCGCAGCGACGCTCTTGTTAGTGCGTTCGGGACTCGGCTCTCTCACCAATGATTTCCATATTTTACCTCACAGGTTAGTGGAGAGCCATATGTATCCATGGAAAGAGCCACATATGGCTCCTGAGCCATAGGTTCCCTACCCCTGATCTAGTATGTTATTCTAGCTACTAATTCTCTGTGACCCTAAAAGGTTCCTGACTTGCTTTTAAAAATGTCTTTTCTGTCTCTGACCGACTAACACTTATCACAAATATTGCACAAACTTTAATTCTTAATAATATAATATAATAGTAATATTATGTATTTTTAAAGCTATATTTAAATAGATCTGAAAAAACAACAATTTTTCATACAGTACCTTTTATACTATGTATGTATTTTTTACACCAGTGAAACATTCTCAGAACAATGGAAATTACCAGTGACACCAAAAAAGTCATAAAATTATAAATAATTTTTCACATTGGATTTGCAGCTTGCGTGCCATACTGACACAGCGTAGGTCAGCATGCTCTCAATGGCTGACTGGTAGAAGGTCACCAGGAGGTTGGTGTTGATTTGCTCCTTCCTTGAGTACTCTCAGGAAATGTAGCATGTGCTGTGCCTTCTGGACAAATGCTGTTTGCTGCCCAAGTGAGGTCAGCAGAGATATGGACCTCCAGGAATTTGAAACTCGCTCCACACATTTGCCGCTGATATACAGGGGGGCAGGAATTGCCTTGTTCCATCGGAAGTCCAGGATGAGTTCCCTGGTTTTGGAAATGTTCAGTGCCAAGTTGTTGAGAGTGCACCACTGGCTGAGTCTAAGGACCTCATCTTTGTAGGCCTGGGGTGCTCAATACGTAGATCGCGATCTACGGTAAGATTTGCGTGACAGTAAGATTTGATCCAAGGATTGGATTTGTAGTAAATTTTTATATGGGACTTGAGCTAGGAAACAGTACCATCGCGTCTCGAATCACAATTACTGCCTGCCTACACTATTGTGGGTCCTGCTGGCATCAGGTATATCATCAGCATACATAACTGCTGAGCTTTGTCAGTGTCCCGGAAAAAAAGAGTAGATCGGGCAAAGTTGGCCCCTTAAAAAGTAGATCTTTGAGCAAAAAAGTTTGAGCACCCCTGCTGTAGGCCATCTATTTCCATCTGTGATCATCCCGAACACCGTTGTGTCATCTGCAAATTTCACAAAGATGTTCTCAGGGGGCCTGGGTCTGTTGCAGGCCACTTGACCAGAAAGTCCTTAATCCAGGAGCAGGTGGATTGTGGGAGCCCCAGAATGGCCAATTTGGGGATAAGAATGTCTGGTATTATTGTGTTATAGGCTGAGCTGTAGTCGATGAAGAGCATTCTGACATAGCTCCCTTTTCTCAAGGTGGCTCAGTGCAGCATGGAGGACGGTTATTGCATTTTCAGTTGATCTATTCGGCCAGTATGCAAACTGATGCAGGTCGTAGATGAGGGGAACACAGGCTAAGATGTGTTTCAGTACCAGTTTTTCAACACACTTTGTGATGATTGGTGTGAATGCCACTGGGCGGTAGTCCTCCAGATTGTTTGCAGGTGACTTCTTGGGCACTGGGATGATGGTGGCTGATTTTAGGCAGGCTGGGATTGTGGCTTGTTCTCATGACAGATTGAAAATGTCAGTGAAGACTGGTGCTGGGTGGTCAGCACATGCCTTGAGTACTTTCCCTGGTATTCCATCCGGTCTGTTGCCTTCCTGGGGTTGACAGCACGGAGCACACGTCTCACGCCCACTACCTCCACGGTGAGTGTGGGGGGTTCAGAGGTTGGTGTGGCATATTGAAGGTTGAGGTGGTGTGACTGGGTGGGTGGCTTGGGGCTCAAACCAGGCAAAAAAGTTGTTTAACTCCTCTGCCAGTATTTTTGTCATTTTGCTGAATGCACATTAACTGCTCAGCTCTACTGTAAATAGAGTTGATTAAAAAATGTAGTTTAGAGTCCACAGGTAAGTGGATCAGAGGAGACACATATAATGTGAAACGTGGCATGAACTTAGATGGATCAGATTGGACCTGATCACAGTTGGACCAGTTGGGGTTAAACTGTGAGAAAATTTAGTCAGGATCATAATTCTTTCCAGGCTGATACTTTTGGTATCATTTTTATTGATTGGTGTGCTGTGAGATTTTATTTTCATTTTCTGAACCCCTGACCCTCACAAGGGTCGTGGGGGGTGTTAGAGCCTATCCCAGCTAACTACAGGCACCAGGCAGGGGACACCCTGAATCAGTGGCCAGCCAATCGCAGGGCACAAGGAGATGGACAACCATTCACGCATACCTAGGGGCAACCAGCCTACTCTGCATGTTTTTTGGGATGTGGGAAGAAATCCAAGCAAGCCTGGGGAGAACATACAAACTCCAGGGTGATGACCGACCTGGAATTGAACCCTCTACCACAGACTGTGAGGCCGATGCACTAAGCACTTGTCCACCGGGCGGTGGGATTTTTCTTGCACAAAATTGCAGGACTCCAGACTACTAATCCTAATAATAATTTCAGTCATTCACCGCTTTATCTATACAAGGGGGGTGCTGAAGCCTATTGCAACTAACCACAGGCAGCAGGGGGGTACAACTTAAAATTGCCCACCGACTGGTAATCGAAGCAATACTGAAATGCTGACATTTTTCACTGGTGGCGGCATAATTGTGAGTACGAACGGTTGTCTATCTTTCTGTGTGCCCTATGGCTGACTGGCAACCACTCTAGGGTGTAGTCTGCCTTTCGCCCAAAGTCAGCTGGATAGGCTCTGGCAACCCTTGCAACCCTTACAACGATGCAGGGTATGGAAGATGAATGAATGTACATATTGAATTTGACATTTTTTTTCAGCTATCATTATCAAAAGCTCAAGGTTTGATTTGATTTGCCCTCCTTAATTCTAAGTCAAATAAACATATTTTTTACAGTTATCATATTCCTTTTGAGCATGCCTCACATCAATCTTTTTTGAAGTTGTGTGGCTATAAACCATTCCGTTTTTTAATGTTTGTAATTAAACATTGAAAATGGTCTCTCACATTAAAAAGTTAGCGTCTTTTGAATGTGTGCACGCTGGTAATTTTTTTTGAAGCGGCTTCATATCTATTTCCCTCCTCCCAATAATTGTCTGTAATGCATCTGTAATCTGCACATTTGAATATTATTTCACCAATGAAATAAATAAATATATGTGCAACTTCTGCAATCAAGAGTTGTGAAGACCACCAGGAAAACACACTGTGGTCGAGTAAACAGTAAAATTAAACATGTACTCAATGTTTCTGTTGATTGTAAAGGTTGCATTTCCCCAAATGGATCATAAACTGAAAATGAGCTATACCAAATCAGAAGAGAACGGACGGGAGCAGCTTGTCCAAGAACCAAAGCTCTCCCATTACTCTTACTAGCTGTTAAAATTTAAAATTTTCATGGCTTCCTGATTCATTTTCTTTTTAAAAAAGATGATGTGCCCATCAAGGGCTTTTAATTATAGAGATGTAACTTTTTTCCCTTTTAAAATTAAATAAATAATAATATCCAAATGCAATTGCAATTAGTCTGTGTACCCAATTTGGAACTTTTTATGACCTTGGATGAAACTAATAAAATTGCTTCACAGAACGAGATTTGAGGGAAAGGAAACTGCATGGCTTGTTTGCATTTGGAAAGTTGACACAACACAGATTTCAAAGGTTCTGTAAAGTCAAATTAAAATGAATTAATTGTTGGATTGGAAAGAAAAGACTGTTGTTAAGAACCCTGACAATTTGACTCTTTAAAATAATAATGATTGCATGAAATAAGCATTTAAAAACAGCTTGTTCTGTCAGTGCTAGGATTCTGTAGGTGTCTCTGAGCTGACAGTCAATCACACTCCCACGCATGCTAGAGTTAATGCTGACGTGTTGATCATGTTAACTGTTTCAACACAATCGTGCACGTATGAACCAACCGAGCCAGAATACAATTCTGAAGGAGAAGACAGCATGTTTCTTAGTGTTTCTTTGAGTCTACAGAAGAACGACACAGTACAAATGGATAGTCGGTCAACTAGTCTCCAAAAAGAGAATGCGGTTGCTTTCACAATATCTGCGTGAAAGCAAAAAATATATATCCAGGACATCACCAGAAGCAAACGCAAATGGAGTCACTTCAGAAATGCATTTTGACAGCATGGGCAAAGTGAAAAGTCACTATTAAGTACAGAGAAAGGCTCCTATACGAGTGTGTGGAAATACATTATTTAAAAAGGAGTATTAAGCAAAAAGAGCTGGGTGAGTTTACTAGGTCAAGGCCTTCCTGTCCGATATATAGACTCATACTGAGCCGACGGCCACTAATGAAATTCACGAAGTGGAAGACTTGAATGCACGCACACAAGTGCACTCATCTTACCGTGCAGAGAGTAAGGGAATGTTTTTTCGTATTCCACTTTAGGTGTATTTCATATTGTAGTGGATTCTTCAGGGAATCTCATAAATATATTATCACTGAGATGGCATACACTAAGGGCTTTACTGAATCCACCTAATGTGAGTGGGCAAAAGTAAAGACCAGGAGAGTTTGGCGGAAAATATATTTAAATGGGTGTAATAGTGTGAAACATGTTATTTTAACTATGCATTTTACTATCTCTATATTTGGATCGACACCAACACTCTTGCCGAGGTGTGGCCAAGTCCGGTCCACGAGGGCCCCTATCCAGTCTGTGTTACATGTCTCCCTCCACTAACACACCGGAACCAAATAATCGGGATCGGTATGAAGCTTCTGGACAGCTTACTGATGAGTTGATGATTTGATTCAGGTGTGGTACAGAAGGGTGATATAGAAAACAGACTGGATAGAGGCTCTCGAGGACCGGACTTGGCTACCCCTGCTCTTGCCCTTCTCTTTTCAAGGATAGTGATCAAAAAGATTGCACACATCTGTATGGGTGGTGGTAAATATTGTTTTTGTTTGATATCTTTTCTCTTAGCCACCTGATGGGCAAGTGGTTCACTCGCCTGACTTTGCAGGCAGGTGTGGGCTCGATTCCCACTGGTTGCAGTATGATTGTGAGTGTGAATGGTCGCCTGACTGACTGTGTGCCCTACAGCAGACTGGAGACCAGTTTTGGGTGTACTCTCTCTTTCGCCCAAAGTCAGCTGTGAGAGGCTCCGGCAACTCCTGCAACCCTTGCGAGGATGCACGGTACCGAACAGGAGGGAATGCATCTTTTATCTTCTTTTTTTTTAACAGACCATTATATATACTCACAAATACACACATACACACACATGCAGTGTTTTTCCTTCCTAGCCCGCATTCTCTATTGACAAATTTTAATATTTAATATGGTGTCTATTTTCAGATACCCTTTAGAGGCATGTGCAGTCAAGAGCACAGACACAAAAATACACATTGCACACCACAGTCCCAAATAACTAAAGTGCATAGGACAAACTCACATATGTGCAATGCAGTGCTAACAAAGCATGAAGAGCAACTTTACTCTGCTCCATTTCTGTACTAATAAATTCAGCAGCCAAAGCTTTGGGGTGGGTTTCTGCTTTGGGAGTATTTTCTTGCCAATGTGCTACTGTATCATGCAATCTGAAATTTTCAACTGGATATACAGTCAAACTATATATGAAAAACCAGACAATGAAATGGATGGAGCATGAAAAAGATAAACGGAGAGTACAGTCTGAAACCTATCTGAAAAGTTAAAATCTGTGTAAGCCTAAAGGTAGTTACGTGTAAGTGAAGCCGTGAATGTGTGGGGCTTGACTGTACAGAGTTCATGTATGTATATGTACTGTGTGCACCACTGTGTATTGTTAGCAGCAGGCCAGCCGACACCTCGGCGAGAATAGATTAGCATATCAAACTCCTGGAACGTCTCTTCCATGTCTGCCGACATGTACCTCACTCCCATGGGTTGACTGGCGCTAAGACACGGGTATGATACCCCTGACTAAAGGGGGAGCAGAGTGTAGCACTAGTAGGCAAGAGGGATTTCCTCTGGATTTCACAGAGAGCTGGGAGAAACCTCTTTGCACTAGAGGATTACAACAACACAACAAAATCTTTGAAGTATTGTTCAACGTTCAATGTTTCAATAGAATTTTTAAAAACTACTGAAACAATGTATCCATTTATTCATGTTTTAACTTTTTTTGCTTCTGATGGAGATGGTAACAACATTTCTAAGCCCTGTTACCCAAAGACTTAAAACATCTAAAAGTTTTTCCTCATTTGATGACCGCACAATTCATAGGATCTAGATCACATGTGTCAAAGTGGCAGCCCGGGGGCCAAATCTGTCCCGCCGCATAATTTTGTGTGGCCCGGGAAAGTAAATCATGAGTGCCAACTTTCAGTTTTAGGATCAAATTAAAATGAAGATTATAGATGTATAATAAATTTCCTGATTTCCCCCTTTTAAATCAATAATTGTAATTTTTTAATCCATTTTTTCTGTGTTTTAAGTTCAAAAATCATTTTGTAAAATCAAAAAATATATTTTAAAAAAGCTAAAATAAACATTGTTTTGGATCTATAAAAAAAATGAATATTCAGGGCTTTTAATCCAGTTCTTTTAAATCCATTTATATAAAAAAAATCTAAATGTTATATCTAAAATGGTCCGGCCCACGTGAAATCAAGTTGACGTTAAAGCGGCCTGCGAACCAACCCAAGTCTGACACCCCTGATCTAGATAAAGCTAGACATGGTGAATCCAGTAAAGCTATTTTTAAACAGATAATTTTGAAATAATCCAACTGAAATATCATCATAAATATCAAAAGAGGATTAACAAGCGATGCCTTGGTCAGATGATTCATCCTTAACTGCGGATTGTGAAGATGATCAAGGGAAATAGGAATTTCTAAGATGTTTGTCGCCAATGACCGACTGGCTCAGAGAAAAAAGAAAAGTATGCAGATCTGACTAGCGTTTCTGGAAGTAGATCAAAACAACAAAGTTCATACTCCCGAAAAGCACATCCAACCAGAAAAAAAAGTTGGACCCCAACTTAAAAATGCTTTTGCATGCGCAATTTTCAGGTTACAAAACACTTTGAAATGCAAATTAGTGTTCCAAGATACAAAAAGCTCTCCAACTTATGAAAGATCAAGCAAAATACAAGTACAGATACTTTGATATTGATGGATTTAAAAGTTTTGGTCTCGAGTACCCTCTCTAGACTTTGCAGGCAAGACAGGCTCACTTGCCACTCACCCTACTGACAACATCCATGCAGCATACCCTCATTGACACCTATTTACAGGGTGCAGTACCCATCAACTCTTGCGTCCGCAAATGTATCACGTCGTCACACACAAGCGGCGCTACAATAACCACAAAATTGCAATTACAGTAATCCCTCGAATATCACGGTTAATGTAGACCAGGCATGGCCGCAATAATCGAAAAATCGCGAAGTAGGGTCACCCCAATTATAACTTTTTTTTCAGTGCTGAGTCCTAGTAGCTAGAGTAGCTTCCGCTTTCGAGTTTCAGTGTGGATTTTCACATTTCTATGAACTTTAAAAATAGAAAAAAAATTTTTTTTTATAATTAATAGCGGGGGAAAATCGCAAAGTAGTGTATTTGTGATAAGTGAAGACGTGATAATCGAGGGATTACTGTATAAAGACACTTAAGAACACTCATCCTTTTTCTGATTTTCTTCTCAAGCTTATGTATTTAAAAACATGTTTGAAAAAGAATTTGGAAGGTACAATGATAAAATGTATCAGTATTATTGAGGTCATTCTTTGATGAACTTAAGAATGGTCTTACGATCTCCTGTGGTGGTGTCCTGTGAGTCCAAGATGCCTGATTCCTGTAGTGATCTGATACACGAGTCCACCAACTCTAGGCCTGTTGTCAACTCCTCTTCAATGTCCTTCTGTCCATCTACATGTGTGGGGAATTGAAGAAAACATTACCAGGGCATATTACTACATCATCTTATGGACACACACACCCATGATTGTAAACACACAAGTAGGCACCTACTATTTAGTCTTAAGCCACTTTCAGAAATACAATGTATTCTCGTAATTTCATCATACGCAGTTTCTGGGTATGATGACAATTAGGCTTTTTGTCGAGTCAATGATGATGACAAAGCCTATGTCCGATTATTATTATTATATACGCGTCTCTTACAAATGAGTCAGATCAATCGAGAAAATTATCTTCATCACAAAGGGGGGAGTTAGAAAAAAAGTAAACAGGAATGACATCATGGCTCAATTATACATTTCATGTAAACACTGCCGAGCTGGGTCAGTACCGGTACATTTCCTTCTAGCTGTATGTAGCCAAACCAGTAAAGTACCAGTAGATGTCTCTTTGTCTGAAAGCCATGATCCGGGTAGCATTTCCTGGTAATATTGTGATCTTATTAAGGAGGCTTTATTTAAAGAACCCAATCATTGTAAATCTCATGAAACACACCTAATACCAACATTCAATCTGTTAGCATAGTTTAGTAGATTGTATGAGCGAATTGAACTATTGTCAAGTCAGTGTTTTGTTTGTCCCATTCTGTGGACATTTTTTATAACACTAAATAAGTTAAAAGTAATGTATTGACTGGTTTTGGTTCGTATATGTAATCTAATTATGAGATGTGGCAAAAATGTGTATATATATACTGAAAATTTGTGCATGTAGTCACACGGTGATAAGAAGGAAAGGAGACAGTTTAAAGTCACACAGATCAGATGAAGCCAGCTCATGTGGAAGCGAGAGAGTTTTTTGAGCCATCAGACATGACAGCTGCAATAGCAATGCACTGTAACAGAACATTTACTTTTTTGTTTTCATGAAAAAGATTTAAGACATTTGTTTTGTGGAGCAAGTCTCTTGCGTCAACACTCATCGTTTGCCTGGCTTCTTTGGAATACACCAGCAATAATGATATTTTCGCTTGTTAATTCGGAGCTTTGTAAATCATGGCCAAAGAGTGGCGCATGACTTGAAATGTACTTAATAACCCTGCAAAAAAAAAACTCTGGCATTGATGTCTAGAGGTTAGCCTTGGTTTGGCAGCCACAAAGACAAATCCTTTGAAATGAGTCCTAGGAGCAACATTAGTCTCTTATTGAGAGAGAGGAAGACAAATGGTAATAGAAAAGGCTCTTAGATGGTAATAGAAAAGGTTAGTGTGTGGATTAGAGAGGGCAGTTTTATTGACTTCAGTTGATGCCACAGCAAAGAAGTGTCGCTGCACAGTTGAGACTGATTGTAGCACTTTTTGCTACTACTTGCTGAATTTACGACTATCATCAAATAACTGAAATGCATTACATTTCGTCAAATATGAAATTATCCTCTTTGTTATTAATGGTTTAGGATTCACAACAAGATGGGGAGGCCAAAGATTTTTTACATTATTTCAGTGGTTTGGTGTTTCTACTCAACAATTACTTGTGTATACTGGAACATTAGTGATAGGCATGTTCTATGTTTGCACATGCTGAGGCAACAGGACCATTTTCGAGGAGCCATTGTGTTTTTTGTTGAGATTTTAATCTGAACAATGGGGAAAAGGATGATGCAAATGCACAGTCAGCACGGAACTGTACTAGACTCCAAACAATGGCACAGTAGATTAAATTTATAATGAATTTTGTTGTGGAAGAATTTACTGTATTACCTTGGTTGTTCCAGCGAAATTTCTCCTCTGCAGAACTGAAAGAGATAAATGACAAAATGTAAACAAGGTTGAAACCACTGGCATAAGAAAAAAAATACACGATTCATTGTGTTTCCTGTCTCTGCAGCCAACCTTTACAATGCATTTTAACAATTAAGCATAATACTGTATACATACATAACTTGTAAAATTTAGAGTTTAAAACTAAACCCTGCAAAAAATGGCAGTGAGACTTAATACTGATTTTATTTCATTAGTAGAATAGAATACACAGGCCACAGTTGTCAAAGCAACAAACCATGTTTTTTTTAAATCTTAATTTTATTTTGAATTTCTTGATAGCATACTGTCGCTGCGGCTAGAGCCAGTAAGTTCTACAAAACTGTGGTTCAGGGTTAGGGCGCTATTTTGATTCAGAGTTTGACCTTACATTTCACCATAACATTAAAACTCCTAAGTATTTTGTCAAGTGACTAACAATCAAACAAAAACTTTGGCCAACAGCTAAATTGAGAGATGCTCTGTGGACGAAATCTTTCCATTTTATTTTTGTTGGCCATATTCATTTAATTTTTTTCTTTTAATCCAATACTACAGAGGGTTGCAAACAAGTCAATGACTATGTGGTGAATCCATTTAAACAGTTAGCGGAGCAGAAAACATGGCATCATCTGAACATGAAAAACAGATGAACAGAAGCACACGTGTGCTACAGCACAAAACAGGCGGAAGGCTTTGCTAAAAACAATTAGTTCACAGTCAATCAGGCCTGATACAAAAAAAAATTGAAGATCGATAGAAGACGATCAGTTCTCAAAAGACAGAGGAGTAGAGTTCAAAGTTAGTGTTCACAAGAACAAGAGGGACTACAACTACTTGAGTAGTGACTTGACAGGCCTTTATGCTGTAACAAGCAAAGTGCATACCTCTTCTGCTGTAGGAAGCAGTTTAGTTTGACACTCCACATTGTAGTGAGACTACAAACTGCATTTTTGCTACTATAACACCACTGTTTAAAGTATGGAACTGACGTTTCTTAACTGAAAAGTATATTTTTTATTGTCAGTGCCCAGTCAACATTGCTATGTTCTTTCTTATTTTTAGGCAGTCACTTACCCACCAGCTTGCCTGCCTTGTGTCTCCCACTTCTTTTTATACTTTTTTTTCTCGGAATAAATGTAGAAGCCATGTTTTTGTTGAGGCTTCCTATGCTTCCTATTTCTTCAAATGCTGACAATGGTTCAAATATGCTGTTCATGTGTGATATGCTACCTGTTTTGAACTACGAACATTCTAGTCAAAGCAATCCCAATAATTGTGTAAATCTAAGCCTTATCATAATAAAAGGTTCATTGTTGAGTGGATCTAAGAAGATCAAACATGCAAGGAAACAAATTATAGTAATTTCAGACCCTTTTCCATCAATTATGTGATCAATAGCCAGCAGGTAAAATGAAATATTTAAAGATAGTGTCAGGCCCCAGACTAGACTGGTGGCTGGTTGCGCCTGTCACCCTATCAAAGGTCCAGCCCCTAATGACTCGAGTGCTGCCAGGTGTGAGTCATTAGTCTACAAGGAGTATTTAAAGCCACCAGGAACATGACCATGCTGCTGGATCGTCTAAACAGAGTACTGTGAGGTACCCTCGCGGTTTTCCTTGCCGGTCTTATTGATACTCGACCTCTTGTTTGCATCCAGGATTCCGACCACGCTCTGCCCCCACGACCATGGATCACGGACCAAGGACAACGACAACGACCACGGATCACGGACCACGGACCACGGACAACGATCACGGACAACGACTGCGCCTTCGAACCTGTACACGACACACGGACTCCACGGCAACCGACCTTCCCGCTACGGCCAACGACCCGCCTCCGCCGTCCCCTCTTGTGTTCGCCCGCCTCGCAATAAATATTTGAACGAACCAGACTCTCACCCTCGCCTGCTTTGGGGTCCGCCATCCCCGTACGTAACAGATAGAACCAATTGACCTCCTGTAATGGCGATGGTCCTGTATTTAGCATATCAGTCTTATGTTCTGAGATCAAGCATTCAAATTTTTCAACAACATTCTTAGAAAATCACAACTTTCCATTGACCTATTATTAGAAATCTTATCAGATCAATTCGTGCCCTGGGATTAACTGGGAATGAGCCCAGGGTGTATGCCATCTCCTCCCAATAGTCACCTGGAATAGGCTCCAGAACCCCTGTGAGGAAAAGATGGATGTGTGGATAATGTAGAGTTGTGGATGAAGAAATGCCTCAAAATCAGTCCTTCCCTCTCCTGCGACTTTAGTTATGGTAGACACTTTAGAAATTGTCTCCTCATCTCATCTCATTTTCTGAACCACTTTATCCTCATTAGGGTCACGGAGGATGCTGGAGCCTATCCCAGCTGACTCCGGGCCAGAGGCGGGGGACACCCTGAATCGGTGGCCAGTCGATTGCAGGGCACAAGGAGACAAACAACCATTCGTGCTCACACTCATGCCTAGGGGCAATTTAGAGTGTCCAATCAGCCTACCATGCATGTTTTTGGAATGGGGGAGGAAACCGGAGTACCCGGAGGAAACCCACGCAGGCACGGGGAGAACACGCAAACTCCACACAGATGGATGTGACCTGGATTTGAACCCAGGACCCCAGAGCTGTGAGGCCGATGCGCTAACCACTCGCCCCTTTAGAAATTGTATATGTGAATAATTGTTTCTTCTAAAAGACATACTACAACACATTCTGAATCACCTTAATGACCTTTTGGCCAACAAACTATAATTACTAAACTGCGAGAAGACAAAATGACCTTGTGATAAACTTTGGTGTATTATTGCATGGATCGTTAATGATATTGTTTTGTATGCTTTTGTGGGTGTGCATGCCGGAACAGCATTAAACCAATCAAATTGTTATTTACACCTCTTACTTTGGATTTACAACAGTGATTTATTAAGATAAGAATCTGAAGCCTGAATATAAATCGCAGTTATTCAGCAACCACTTTTGATATAGTAGATAGGTCTACCAGCATTTAAAAACAAGACTACAATGTGCATGTGATAGTTGTTTTTTAATACATGTAAATAATGCAGTATTTCAAGTTATGTTCTCTTCTTTAGTAAATTTTAATCATTTTAATTTATTTTTCACTGAAAAGTTGGGTACTAAAAATGTTAAAATATTCTACTGGAAGGCCAAAGGTGCCAGAATTTGACCGCACATTACAATTTAACTTCGCACCAATTTTTCAACAATGGTTCCCAGAAAAATGCAGACCAAGGCAGGATGTTGACTATTTTGCTCACCAGTCACTGTGGTTTGTGGTTTCTCAGAGTTTCTAATAATCAGTATTAGCAGTAGAATTAGTTAGTAGTCACAAAGCCACAAATTTATTCTTTTTTGTTAACAAATAATACTTAGACTAGAGAGTCTCTCTCTTTCATACACACAGGGATCGCAGGGGTGCTGGAGCCTGTCCCAGCAAACTACGGGAACCAGGATTGGTGTCCAGCCAATCACACAGGTCACAAGGAGAGAGACAACCACTCAACCTCATATCTAAAGTCAATTTAGAGTGTTCAAGCAGCCTAGCATGCATGTTTTTTGGACGTGGGAGGAAACCGGAGAATCCAGAGAAATCCCATGCAAGCCATGGGAGAACATGCAAACTCCACACAGGAGGGTCCGGACTTGGGATTGAACCCTGAATGCCAGAACTGTGAGGCCAACATGCTAACCACTCATCCACTTGACCACTGTGGGCATTGTCATTCATTCATTCATTCATTCATTTTCTCAACTCTTTATCCTCATAGGTTTTGCATGGGGTGCTGGAGCCTATCTCAGATGACTTCCTGCACCAGGCGGGAGACACCTTGCATTGGTGATCAGCCAATCACAGCGAGCATTTTCAATTAATAATATTTTCATTATATTCACTCAACATTATGATGACCCAGATTTTTTTTGTTCCTCACTAGTGGGCATGGTGTGATTACACATTACAAAAAAAATCCCCCTGAATTGCAAAGTTGGCAGCCATTGTTTAGCCATGAATCTGACCTCTAACATTAAATATGTTTATAGTATTTTCTTGAAATTGTTTTGATGTTTCATTTGTAAAAACACCTCTAATGAAAATTATACTGTATTTGAAAAAAAGAATTAATTAAAGAGTTAATGATCTTTCTGCTTTGTTAATGGTGGATAACATGGGTTGGTGGAGAGAATATGACCCTCGTCTTTTCACAAATTCAGTCTGAAGGAGCAAAAATGATGTTGGAGTAGGTCAGAAATGACACAGTGAAAAAACAAAAAACAGCAAGAGTGTAACAGCCAGAAAATGAGAATATGCAGCAAAACAAAGGCTCCCCAGAAAAATCCAGTGAAGCTTATAGTAGTGAATGCCAGATATAGCATTGAAAATCCTGTTATTTTACCCACCCAACATACACATGCTGAACCCAGTCTGTAGTCAATAATCCATCTATTACTGTGCCTGCATAGTATCTCTTATCAGTGCTGACCACAATAGTCAGCCCCTCATGTCAACAGTGCCTCAAGATTATCAGACCACCAATTGAGTAAACACCACACAGAAACTAAAAGAAAGATCCACCAGGATCTTGTGAACTATCAGCAGTAATGCTACCATTTACTATAACACTAGATGGATTGGGAAGCCAATATCTCATTGTGATTCATTTACTCTGAACTGCTTTTCAGATACGAAAAAAAAAAACAAAGGCTTCTGCATTGTAAATATTGACTAAGCACAGATGTGTTTGAATTCCTTGTCATTTTAGTGTCCATCTAAAGTACACATTTTGTGAATGTCAACTTTGGTAAAGAGGGATCATTTGTGCCTGAATGTTAAAAGTGCTCATTGTGTCCACATGTCATAGATTAGTGTCATACACCATTCCATTTATACCTTTCTTACAACACTCTAAACTATCTCAGGGACAAATACATGAAAGCAATAATAAGTTATTCTTAAATGACATTTGTGATGGGCTTATTTTCTACCCTAATAAATTCAGACAGGCTTTACTGTTAACACTGACACCAGTCAAAGTCAGACAAGCTGGATTTACACCACTTCATCATAGGTTTATCATATTTCTATTACAGTGATTCTATTGTTTGGATCATTATCTTTGTGCATTATATTTAGGAAAATAAAAATGAATGGAAAAAAAAGATTGCAAAATGTTGATGACAGTGGTATAGGGAAAATTATGTAGTCACCCGATTGGTCACATTTCATAGATTAAAAGATATTGGAAATATTTAGCTTCTCCTTGCAAATGTAGCATTTTTTTCCAAATGGTGGGCCATTAGTAACAGACTAGATGTTGTTAAGTTTTGTACAATTTCATTTTCTATGTGTTGTCATGTCCATATAATTTGACTAGTGCCATATACTATTTTTTCATATTTTTTATTACTAAATTTAGGTTACCTCAAGAAGACCAGGTAAAAGGCTCACAGTAATGACGGCATGTGACTGTATTTTAAATGGTTGAGGTAAATGACCCTGATTAAAAATACAATCTCAGGGCTGACTTCATGAAAAAACTGGACATTCTGAGAATAGGTAAGTCAGTGTTGTCTCAGATTGGCTTGTTGGAACCATAAGAATAAAAAAATATATGAATTAATAAATATTTATTTAGCACTTTCAGAGGAGCACATTGTCCTGTTGGAAGATGAATCTCTGTCCAGGTCTCAGGTCTTATGCAGACCCCAACAGATTTTCTTCCTGAATGATCCTGTATTTGGCTCATTTACTCTCCCCATCAATTGTAACCATCTTCCCTGTCCCTGCTGAACAAAAGCAGGTCTAAACCATGAAGCTGCCACCACCACGTTTGATAGTGGGGATGGTGCATTCAGAGTGATGAGCTGTGTTGCTTTTACACCAAACATATTGTTTTGCATTGTGGCCAAAAAGTTCAATTTTGCTTTCATGTGACCAGAGCACCTTCTTCCACATTTGGTGTGTCTCCCAGGTGGCTTGGGGCAAATTTTAAACGAGACTTTTATGGATATCTTTGAGAAATGGCTTTCTTCTTGCCACTCTTCCATTAAAGACAGATTTGTGCAGTGTACGATGATTATTGTCCTATGGACAGACTCACCCACCTCAGCTGTAGATCTCTGCGGTTCATCCAGAGTTATACTCCTTCCATTTCAATATGATTTTTTTGCACAATGCTTATTTAGATATTTAAAGCTTGGGAAATTTTTAAACTTCTCCACAACAGTACCTTGGACTCGCCCGGTGTGTTCCTTGGTCTTCATAATGCTCTCTGCACTTTAAACAGAACCCTGCGACTATCACAGAGCAGGTGAATTTGTTGATTACATGATTACACACAGGATGATTCTAAATATCATCATCGGTCAACATTGGATCATTCAGAGATCCTCACCGAACCTCTGGAGTGAGTTTTCTGGGCTAAAGGGGCTGACATATATTGCACGCACCAGTTTTTTATTTGTTAAAAAGTTTAGAATATCCAATAAATGTAATTACTACACTTCATGATTGTTTCCCAATTCTTGACAAAAAAAATCTTTATGTTTGAAGCTGGGCGGCCCGGTGACGCGAGTGGTTAGCGTGACAGCCTCACAGCTTTAGGGTCCTGAGTTCATATAAATGATATGTTCATCTGTGTGGAATTTGCATGTTCTCCCCGGGCCTGTGTGGGTCTCCTCCAGGTACTCCGGTTTCCCCCCACATTCCAAAAACATGCATGGTAGGCTGATTGGACACTTTAAATTGCCCCTAGGTATGGACGGTTGTTTATCTCTTTGTGGCCTGCGATTGGCTGGCCACCAATTCAGGGTGTCTCCCGCCCCTGGCCCGGAGACAGCTGGGATTAGCTCCAGCACCCCCGCGACCCTAAAGAGAATAAAGCGGTTCAGAAAATGAGATGAGATGTTTGAAGCCTGTAATGTGGCAAATTTTTGAAAAGATCAAGGGGGTGGATACTTTTGCAAGGTACTGTATACAGGAAATACAATATTTTACAATTACTTCAAGTTGTAAGAATGAAATTTAAAAAAGACAATGTAAAAAAAAAATGCTAGACTGATAGGAGTCGTAATTTGGCTTCCAGTATTTGTCAACACTGAGAAACCTCACCACTCTAGTATATGTTGAGTCACAAAACTCTTTCTTAAACCTACGTCTAAAGCCAACAAATGCTGTAAACTGACCACAATGATATGTAGTCAGCCTCTGCAATTGTGGTGACAGTGGTAATAGCTCTCCATCGACAGCTCTCCTGCTACCAATTTAGATTGTATAAGATGGGGTGAACTGTGAACATTCTGTCAAATCTCATTTCCACTTCATGGCCCTAAAGTACATCATGTTCACTCTTGTGAGCCGGGGAATGCTGGCCTGTCACGGGCTATAAAGAACAAAACTCAACTGTGTCGAGCCTCTCAGTAGTAAAGAATCATCCATGATAGAAATGTCAGCAGTATTAGCAGCACTTGCGAATGGGATAATTAAACCAGAGAGTATCCATAATGTCACTCATGTGGTGCGCATACTCAGCATCTTTAGAAAATCTGATCAAGCTTTGAGGACAGCAGCTGGAAGCCTTAGTCAATTATGCCTTTAGAGTGAATGCTCCGAAGTTATAAGAAGTATTGGATGTCTGAAGGGGGTAATTTAAAACAAGAACAGAAGAAAAGCAGCTTTTAACATGGCACAGATTGAGAATCTAGTGAGTGAATTACAAAACAGATTGGTGGTAGGATTGGGTACACCTGGTTGCTGCTAAGAAACGTTTGTTGTTGAGGTAAGAGGGTTAATGCAAAGAAGAAACTGAATTTTAACACCTGAACACAAGTATATGTAACAGAAACCTTTTACAATGTGGAAATTGAGTGGGCGAAACCGGTGTTTTGGGACACAACAAAAATAAACATTATGTGCAGTAATACATTGGATAGGGACAAACTATCAAATTCATAATGTCTTTGGAGGGAGTGAAATTTGACCTTTGAGTCCACTAAGATGAAAGACACGTTACTTGCAAAACTGCTGATAGAAAACCCAGGTGGATGTTGAAATGATATGCTTTATTTTGCCCCACCTGAACTTCAGCTAATTGGTGAATACGTGGGTGGAACAACAGTCTACTGTCTTAACATGTAGTCCTGTTTTATCCCATATTTTAAAAGATGACATAATTAATCTGGAGGGGAAATGTCAACATTTTAGAAAGATGATTCATCTCTCAAATGTTCCAACCACAGGAGTAAAAGGATTAAAATGGTTTTCTTTGTTTTCATTCATTTTCATTTCAATTATTTCATTTGATTGCTATCTTTTGTGGATAAAAAAGCGCTTCCCTCACACACATCATCAGAATAAATGTTCCAACAGTGCATGAGGCAGAGACTGGGAGTGAGAGAAGTAGATACCTCCTGTGAACCACAAAATTGGCCAGCGACAGGCAGCCATTTTGACTTTAAGCCAGAAGTTAAATGAGATGCAAGAAAGACTTGTGGGTTCTCTGCATGAAAATAAAAGAACGAGTGTTTTTTTCCGGAGACATTTAGTAACCTACTGAGATTTTGTGTTAATTTGTAGACACCTGATGGTATATAGTGGTTCACTGACCTGACTTCGGTGCGGGCAAGCGTGGGATCGATTCCCACTCGGTGGTGGTCTCATTGTGAGTGCGAATGATTGTCTCCCTCTTATATAGATAGTTGCAATACACATTAAATCAGTATCAGTTGTTTTTTATATCAATACTAGTTTGATGATATTGATACACTAGTTTCAGTTGTCCTCTTCTATGCTGTAGTTTCATCTAAAAAGCAACAGCCATGTTACAGGAGTTGCCGCTTCTGTTTCACCTTGAAGCAGTCACACTGCACCCCCTTCTTTATGCCTGTGTTTCAATGTTGTTCCATCACGTCACTGAGTAGCGCAAAACAAGCCGCTGGCTCAGTTCACCCGCCGATGCGTACACGGACAATGAATGCATCCACAGCGTCGCAGAACAAAAGAATGACAAAGTAAAAAAGCAGCACCATGTGGCACCGTTTTCACGCTGAGAATCACAACATCAAGCTGTAGAATTTGCATAAAGACTAAAACCCGGTTAAAGTGTACCCTGACAAAATTAACTATGCACATGAAGATAAAATCCTCACAAATTTAAGCATTAAAATACAGAAATGGAGAAAGGAGAGAAATCACTAGCTCATGGCCTTGCTATGAGACCCCTAACCTAGAGACAGAGACGTTATACCTGTTTACTTTTTAAAATTTAGCTGATGCTCTTATTTATAAGAGCTCAGACTGAACAACAATATTTCCTCAATCATATTTAGATTTAAAAATAACAACAATATGAAGAAAATATGCTACGAACAATCCATATTACATCTGCTCAACCACATAGTTTGGTGCTGTTCCATTCAAAAGTCAGCAGTCTTTTCCAAAGCCCTAGAATCATCACTTGTCAGTCCGAATTTTTTAATGAGTTAGGAAGTTCTTTGTTTGGTGCTAGTCAGATGTTATTTGATGTTACAGTAAAGAAAAATGAGGCAATGTCACTTGTTAGTTTCATCAGCAATCTCTCCATTCTGAAAAGGTAAATTACGTGCTGCATTCAGATTTACCAAGCTGGTAATGTCCTAAACTTGTCACAAGGCTCAATGACTTGTTTAGTTATGACAAAGGTCTATTCGTGAGATATCTTGAAGATGGATGCATCACTCTTAAAATTGCCAAGCTTCTGAAGCGTGATCATCGAACAATCCAGCGTTTCATTCAAAATAGTCAATAGGGTCGCAAGAAGTGTGTGGACACACCAAGGCGCAAAATAAGGCATGAACTTATTGGGTTGTGGATGGTGTCAAGCTAACTGCCAGTTTCTGGAAGATACCTTCTTCAAGCAGTGGCACAGAAAGCAGTCCACATCCTTAAAAAAAACATGATTTTCAATGCAGAAAAATGTTCAACCCCACGCATACTCCACAGCGTGGCTGGCAAGAAATGGTCTAAAAGAAGAAAAACTAATGACATGAAGCCCATAGAGAACCTTTTGTCCCCCATCAAATGTGAGATTTACAAGGGAGGAAAAAAAGTACACCTCTCAGAACAGCGGCCCACTAAAGCCAGTTCTTGGAAGGACGCTAATTTGCAAAGCACAAACGCTGTTCAGCAGTCACACTAGCAGGCAGTCTGACTGTGTTACGAATTACTAGACAAATGTTGCATAAGTATACACAGCCAAAAAAACAGACTGTCTTTGTATTGTGTGTGTTTTCATGTGCAAGAGAGTGGACAGCTCAATTCAACGATGTATGATTTGGGTATTTATCAGAGCAAAATATGATATTCATGTTGCATACACTATCCTTAATAAGAAAAAAATACCATGCCTTTAGAAGTTGAAATATCATCAGGTAAAGTGAATTGTTGCAAATGTTATAAAAAACACAAATTGTACTTGTGGTACCACAAATGAGAGAAGCATACATATAGTACAGTAATAAAAAGAAAACCCTCATTTGTCATTGAGTTGTTTCCTCAGTTTTTCTGAGTGTGTGTAACATAATTCTTAAGTTGTACTTGTGTGTGCATGTATGTTTACTCAGCTGCCAAATGTTTGCCTCCTTCCCCTTTAGCTACGCATGCACAATTCCACTCTATTGTCCAATGTATTGGAATTTCTTATTCAATATAATGCAATTTTCCTAACTGTTTTTCTCTTTCTTGCATACATGCATACATACATTGCATACATATTTCATACAAAATTGGTATATTTTCATGATTTAGAAGGTAGAATTAAAGATAATGGAACAGATTTTGCTATTTCAATGTCAATTGTGCTCTACTTACGATAATTCCAAGTTATGAAACCAATGGAACCAAATATTTTTGTAAGTAGAGGTACCAATGTCTATATGTTAACACATGCTTTCTATATTTTATGCTATATAGCGATTCTTACATCATTCTTTTTATAATCTTATGAAAAGAATGCAGATTCAGACCTAAATAATACACTGGACATCAGACATTTAACATGAAACGTACAATGAGAATGATGGATTTCCAATTTTCCTTTTAGTTAGTTTTCTCTATTTGTTTTCTGTATGCAAAATGTTAGTCTGCATGGTGGAATGTCCTTTAACTGAAATTAGCAACAATTTTTGTATCACACGCTGTGTGATGAAATTGTAGACACATAGGGTTTGTGCTTTTTGAAGTGACAAAACAGTGGCAGATGCTGCCGTAGACAATGTGTGACCTGTGGTGACTGATTACGGCAGGAAACAAAAGCAGAGCTGAAGGACTCATTAGCACCTCTATAAGTCTTTATCATGCGCCACACAGCGGAACTGCCAAATCTCCCACACTCGCTCAGCAGCACTTGACACTGATTCATCATCACTTTTTGCTTTTTGACTCGGCCGTGTGGATAGGTCTAATTTTTTTCCAGGGGAGCTTGCCATCAACAAGTTTGCACTATTCAATATCAAATCAGACATGCTTGCCTGACATAGATAATAGGTTAGCGTTGTTTCTTTGTTCAGGACTCAAAGTTAACTTTTCTAGGTACTTGCTCGTGCCAAACTTGAGTTTGTACTATTAAGCCTTAACAGATAATGCAGATTAATTTTACCTCGTTAAAATTAACCTTACAATGTTACATAGTCACAATGGTAGGAAGTATATTGCAAAATAAAGAAAAACACACACGTTACAATCTTTTCTGAATCTATAAGAGTCCAGAGCTATTGAAATTATAAACAAAGTATGGGATCCTGGCTTATAATATCTTGCCTTGAGAAGTGTACGTTGAGTTAGAGGAACTATTAGTGCTTTCCCTCAGCCGGTCTAAGATGCATAAACTACAAAGGTGGGGCATCTCAGATTTCCTAAGTGTGCACAAATCAAATCCCCATGATCATTTCAGGCAGTCTTGTCATGTTCCTTTAAGGCGTGCCCATCTCAGGAGGTCATGCTGTCCTTTCTGGGCAGGGGCGACTATAATTTTATTTTACTATTTGTGTTAATTAAATTAAATGATGGCGCCAGTCGCGCGGGAGCCAGTGGCAGTAGCTCTGTACACTCATGTTTTTAGTGTTTTACAGCCCTTCTATCTTTTTTTAATTAAATTTTAATATTTCTTAATACATTCCTTTTTACTTTACTTTGTACTTTATAATTTTTACTTTAATGTTTTTACAACTTTCCTTGCTCTGTTAGCCTGACTTCTTTTGGCTACTTATTTTTTGGAACCATTCAGCCATGCCTACGCTGTCACACACATGGGACTAGCTGTTACAATACGCAGCAGAAGGAGGAACACCTCTGTGCTGCCGGAGTTTCAGAGCTGGACAAAAGTGCCGGGAGAAGAGGCAACACTTCTGACCAACCATTCCATCGTGGGATAAGATGGAAGAGCTGTCGGCGCTTACCACCAACGGAGACGAGGAGTTCTGCCCTGCTGCTGTCTTCTTCAAATGGCAGCCGGTGGCGGTAGCTCCGTCCACTTTTGCTCGTTTTGTGTTTTTGCTGCTTTTCTTTGTCTTAATGATTTGATTTGGTGATTCTTAATGATCCCATTTACTTTGATTTGCTTTATACTTTGTGCTTTTGCTTTTGCTTTGTTGTTCTGCGGCCTTTGCGACTGTACTGTCTAACTTATAACTACTATGCCTTTTCTTGCTACTGTCACAATGAAATTTCCCGAATACGGGATGAATAAAGTTATCCAATCCAATCCAATCCAATTCCCGTAGAAAAGTAAATATACATGTAGTGAGACTAAGCAAAGCTCAACAGTCTTCCCCTTATCACCGTCTAGATACTTTCCGACGTCTTTTTCCTATACAACTTTGTTTGTTAGTACTGTATTTTCTCTTCATATTAGCCGCCTCCACGTATAAGCCGTACTCTTAAAACTGCCTTAAAATTGTAAAATTTTACAATTTCTCTCATATAAGACGCCCCCAGATTCACAATTTTCACCTCCATATTCATGGATTTAATAGGAAGTATAAATGTGTTACTTTGAAGGGAAAGTCTTAAGAAAAATCATCGCACGTGGAATTTCTGAGATACTGAATGAATCATGTGCCTCACGGATTTCAAATCCAGGGTTCAATCCCCGGTGGGTTCCAACCTTCCTGTGTGGAGTTTGCATGTTCTACCGGGCCCGTGTGGGTTTTGTCTGGGTGCTCCAGTTTCTGGCCACAATCCAAGGAGCAAAGTTCATGTGATTCTGTAGTCCCAAAGTAGTACTTCCATTGCACCAAAAGTGGGCATATTTTTTTAAATTTAAGGGTTCCATTGGGTCCTAACATTTTACAGCGGCACCAGCCCCAGAAAAAAAGAATGGTTTATTTGAACGTATGACTGTAGACAAACTAGTAGAGAAACTCACATTCAGTTTCCATGGGAACAGTTTTTTAATCGATACTTTACGCAAGAGATACTTTTGACCGATGTGCCACATGATTATTTTTTATTTGTCTCGTTGCAATTGAGTAGTGGATAACTCTGAGCCCCATTGTTCGATGATATAAGGAAAACAAATCTTAATTTACTCATTTCCTGAGATTAATTAGCAGCTATAGATTCGTTCTTTGTGACAAATCACTCGGATTCCATGCTTGCCTGGGTAGTTGAATAATGAATGTGCCCTCTTTAATTACAAATAATATTAATGCTAATATTTAGGGCTCACTTGACAGGAACGTGGTAATGAAAAAAATCAACCTAATTCAAGATGATGTTTCCATCAATAACAAAGAATTGCCATGTAATCTTGGATATTGAAAGGAGACGGACAACCATTCAACTATTCACACTCACACACATACCTAGGGGCAATTTAGAGTGTTCAATACGCTTTCCATGCATGTTTTTGGGACGTGGGAGGAAACCAGACCACCCGGAGAAAACATGCAAACTCCACACAGTGAAGACCGATCTAGGATTGAACCCACAACCCCAGAACTGTGAGGCCGACGCGCTAACCACTCAAGCCGCCGGACTGCCTTACTATATAATATGGTAGTTAAAATAGACGTATTGATCTGGCAAAAGTATTTATATTGTTTATTATTACCAAATATGTATCTTAAGCTCTTTACTGGAGTAGTGAACTGCTGTTATGCTTCAACAAAATAGGTTTGATTTTCTTAAGCACAAACACCTTTAGTACATAAAGTTCACATAATTATAAGGCACACTGTCAATTTATAACAATGCACAATGTCAACCAATTACTGTGTTAAAATGTGAGCAGCCGTTTGACAATTATGTTGCTCCAGGTAATTCACAGCCTGACATTGCTGCTGCAGTTTTTTCAAACAGAAGCTTTTTTTGTGAACATATTGAAGAGATAAATGCATTGAACAACCAAACTCATTCATTGACCAGTGTAATCAAATAGCATCTTCACGCTCTTTGTTGGTTCACTTCTCAAGATGACATGAGAATTACAATGCTGGTGAAAAAGCAATTTGTCTCAGACAGAGGGCACTCCTTCTAATTTAACTAAATCAAAGTGAAAAATAACTGATTGAGTGTTATGTGTGTGGGTGTGTGAAAGAGACCGTGAAAAAGGATTTTTAACCATGCATCATGTTGAGAGAAGGCCTAAAGCACTATACCTTTATTGTTTCAGAAATACTATTTCAAATGTGGATATATTCACTGTCGAATGAGAGTGGAAAAAGCACCAAAGCATATAACATCTGCATGTTTATATCATACACAGTTTACCTGCAATCAACAAAACATAAAGGCCTTGAATTAATCCATTCATTCTTTCATTTTCCCTGCATGGTTGGAGCTGGAACCTGTCCCAGCTAACTGGGCAGTAGGCAGAGTGCACCCTGCCTAAAAGGAAACAAACAACCGTTCACACACATTCATACTTAGAGACAATTTGGAGTGTTCAATCAACCAACCTTGCATGTTTTTTGGACTTGAATACCATAGAAAACCCACGCTGGCACATGCAGAACATGGAAGTGTGAGGTGGGCATGCTAAGCTCCAATGAAAAAGCTGCAAAGAGGCTAGTTTGACCTACGTTGGTCCTACAGGCCCACTTTCATGGATTTTAACACCAAATAAATGATAGAAACATGTCAAAGAGTATTCAAAAATAAACAATCAAGACCTACACAGGTCCAGTTAATTAAATTGTACACGAAGAAAAAATCTTTTAGGTAACGTTGCCGTCAGCCTTCTTAACAAAGCGTGAGGTGACAAGAGTTAAAGGAGGCAGAAGAGGGCATATATGCCTCCATGGAAAAAGAGTACTATACATAGATGGGTTCTTATTGGTTTTATTATGGAATACAGAATTGAAAGTGGGAATACTATGTGTTAGGGTTATCTCTATTATAAATTTACTTGCAATGAAGAACGCTTTGCTTTATGTTAGAAATATAATCATTATATATATGTGCTTGCAATGAAGCTTATTAACATTAAAAAAGTCATTTTTAGTACATCTGCTTGCAACCGTGATAAACAACGGGAAGGTCACTCCCCTTCCACATGGACTTCTCAAAACTATTGTTCACACCGAAACATCAAGTTCCCTTGGGATCCGGCTCGAAGGACCAAAAATGAAGGTTCACCAATGGGTATTTCCAAATACACGCCCCAAAGAAACAGACATCTGACTCATAACTGGGTTCTTGCAAGAGAGAATTGATCTTGACCGAGGACGCGTGTGGATTGATTCTCTCTTGCAAGAACCCAGTTAGGAGTCAGATGTCTGTTTCTTTGGGGCGTGTATTTGGAAATACCCATTGCTGAACCTATCAATATGGGTCCGGAAATCATGAGATTTTACCGTACAAGTTTTAACCGGAGTCTGAAGGACCATAAGACGCCCTTCATTACTCAGAATCCCAGCAGGGTTGCATCTTGGGCTCCATAAAAAAAAAATTTGAGGGTTATATCGGCAGTGTTCCTGTTGTTTCAATTTCATACACCACATGTATTAACCATTTTCCGATAAAAAATTTGGAGAAAAAAAATTATAATAAAATGCTGGCCACCCAAATGATAATGAAACTAAACAGAAGGGGAAAGAGTGTGTTTAAATGTATTACGTTTGTGACGCCACTGGTGAAGTCCAATCTATTGAATTCAGTATTTTTTTAACCCTCGAATAACTAAACATTAAACATTCCTATTACCAAATATGAATCATTTTTAAGAAGGTTACTGCATAAAGTTTGTGAATTGTGTTCTGTCTTGATGTGTGCCCCTTCTTTTGTGCTTTCATCTTTTTAAAACTAACCTTTATTTAATCAGGAATTTGAGATTAATAAATGTTTTTTTAAAGAAAATTATGTCATTTTTGATTTTCAAAAGTCCTTAGAAAACATGTTTTATATTTAACACGGACTGCTGAAATTTTTCACAAGGGCAATATACGTATACATCATGACTGCACAGTAGTGGTCAGAATGCCCTGCATTTTACTTTCACAGCACAATATTCGGTGTATTGAGACTTTTTTTGTTTAGATTAAAATGAGTCCACATGGTGGTGGTATGATTAGATCATTTTATTTATTTTTTAAATAAGTCAGTCTGGATTAATAGAAGATAAGTATTTGTGGTGATGCCAGTCCCTCAATTAAGAGACCATTAATTTCAGATTATTTTTACTACAAAATCTGTTAATCTGTGAGGGATAAAATGCACAAAACTATTCAACTTCATGAATAGTTTTCATATTTTGGGGGGAAGCAAATCACATGAATGGATAAGCACAAATATGGTCAAGAAAAGAAAATATATTTTTAACACTATTTCCCGTTGACGATAACAGGGTGCTGAAGTCCAGTCAAATCTAAAGTATATTTCACAGTGAACATATAGAAATAATCATCTTTTCATAGATGTATACACTTTCACACTATCACTGAGAGGGGAAATACTCCTTCTGAGACTTCTGGCAAGTATGAAACTATACTAGGGGTGGCGAACAAATTTGACACAAAGAGAAAATATTTTAAACTGTCAGAGTCAAAGAGTCCCACTTTACATCAGAAGCAGCATACAAAAATCCAATCTGCCAAATTATTTTTTGAATACAATTTATTATTTGTTTGTAATGGGCCCTGATGAATGTGTTTTAAGAAAGAATAAAAATAAGAGAAACATGAAACGAGGCAAAGAACCACAGTAAATACAAAATATGATGAGAAGCAAAGAGCCTGATGAATTTTGGCCGGGAGCCGCATGTTGCTCGAGAGCCGCGTGTTCGCCACTCCTGAACTTTACAACCAGAAAGTGACCTTTCTGACATTAAATAACAATTGTCGAGTGCACTAGGACATAAGCTTTCCAACATGATCAATAATGCGAATAATTTTGTAAGTAAATAACAGGCGGAAAGGTTACTGTGAACTCTGGTTCAATTCCAGTGATAAACTACAAATGATGTAGTAGTTACTGTAGGCTTTAAAACAACGAATGGATTTTGCCGACTCCATATAGTATGGGTTTAGCACATTGATTGATCACTTTTGTTGAGTCGGCGGAAGTCAGAGATATTATATTACTGTACCGCCCTTCATTAATATAAGACTGTGCAATCTGGATACAACCAGTCTGATATTGGTGGTAACGTTACTGCACGCCTTTTCTTGTTCTCACCCCACCCAGGAGCCACCTGATGGTGCAGTGGTTCTTCCACCTGACTTTGGTGCTGTGGTTCTTCCACCTGACTTTGGTGCTGTGGTTCTTCCACCTGACTTTGGTGCTGACAGTCTGGGTTCGATTCCCACTCAGTGGCAGTGTGATTACGAGGGTGAATGGTCGTGTGTCTCGCTGTGTTCCCTAACACTGACTGGTGACCAGTCTAGGGTGTAGTCTGCCTATTCGATCGAAGATAGCTGGGTTTGGCTCCAGCAACCCCCGCAACTCTTTCGAGGATGGGCGGTATGGACGATGAATGAATGAATAACCCCACCGAGGAATCAAACCTATACCATCACCATGGAAGTCCAGGGCACTAAAAAGCCAGAGTGGCAAAACACAGACGCTAACATGCTCTTTTATGGCTATCAATGGTGTAGTTATATACACAGAACTCATTTGCATCCATAACATGGACATAAATCAAGCAGGGTCACTTAAATCTAACCTGCTGGATATCCAGTCACTTACAAGAGCACAGCTGGTACCAGCAGGGATTCAGAGAAGGGGATCTGAGGGATTGGACACACGCACAAACACATACAAGCAAGCGAACACAGACTATGCACACACCTGATGCTCGTCATGCTTCCAGCCTCAGAGCCAAGCTTGCATCTCTCCAGCTGACTTGCAACAATTTGCCGTTCGGCTTCCAACTCTCTGGTCAGACGTTCAAACTGCAACTCCTAAAGTCAAAGAGAGAGAGAGAGATCGAGATGTCAAATGATTCAATTAGCACTCATTTATTCATTCATTTTCCATACGGCTTATCCTCACAAGGACCGCGGGGGGTGCTGGAGCCTATAACCGGTAACTACGGTCACCAGGCGGTTGACACCATGAATTCGAGACCAGCCAATTTCAGGGGGCAATTTAGAGTGTTCAACCAACAAACGCTGTGTGACATACTAGAGTGTTTGATTTATTAACGATTGCATGTAAAGAAGCTATGACGAGTTTGGATTGAATGTGTGTATCGGTGTTCGATTGGTGATCCTTGGATCCACATGGCAAGTGTGGGGCATGTTAAAGAAGATCGGTATTCGATTATTGATGTCTTAGCAAGTAGCTTGAGGCACGGGAGGGGTGCTGAATCATTACAGTAAAAGTTGGATTGAACTAACAACAACATCTCTCTGTTCTGATTATTTCCCCCTGTGTGTCAAGATCAAATGCAGGGTGTAACATTTTGGAGGCACCGCTGGGATTGCTGTTCAGATGTCCAGTGTCCAAGACCTGCTCACTGAATTCTGAGCCAGCTAAATCCCCCCACAAACCAGGCCGATGGCAGTGAGAGGAGGTGTTGCTGTTTAAGAAGAACTGGAAGTTGGCGGTTGAGTACTTGTCATCTGAGGCCTACGAGATCATCAGAGGGACAGTAAAGACGTGCCAGTTCAGAGTTCACTCCTGTACAGTCAACAGAGCTCCTAGATCGTCAACAAAATGGAACAGTTACTCGAAGAGGTGGTAGGAACATTGAACAACCTGACGGAAAATAACCTACTGGAAATATGTGATTTTCTTAACATATTAAGAAGTGTTAAACGGAAATCGCGTCTATCATTAGTGGCTCACATTGTAAAGTACCTAGAAAGAGAAGAACTAGAGGAAGTAGAGGATGAAGGCATGTCTGAATTGTTGAAACTGAAAGATAAAATATCAGATATGAAGCATGAAGTCAAAATAGATGAAAACGAAAAGCAAGGATCAAGATTGGAAGAGACTCCAATAACTTTGCCCCAGCTACCAGATGCTGCGGACCCTCAAGGGGGTGTGTCTCCCCAGCCCCAGCCAAGCTCATACTGGCGCAAGGACTTCAAAATTGCTGGCCAGATAGGTGAACCAGGCCAAAGAGACAAGCTGACATTCTCCAGCCTTGTTCATCAAATTGAAAATGGACTGAATAGGGGTTACCGAGATGTGGAAATTATTGATGCAGTTATCAGAGCTATCTCCCCCAGTTTGCAGCTACGTAATTATTTGGAAGAGAAACCTAACCTCACTCTTCCCACACTCAAACGCATCCTACGCGCTCATTTTCAGGAAAGGAGTGCTACCGACCTCTATGTGCAGTTAGCTTCAGAAGTGCAGCATATCAAAGAGACTCCTCAAAGTTTCTTAATGCGAGTCTTAGTTCTTAGGCAGAAGGTACTGTTTGCATCTCGAGAATCAGAATCAGGAATCCAGTACAACCAAAGTTTAGTCCAGCGTATGTGCTTGCACACGATACTCACTGGTCTCCAGAGTGACAGTGTTAGAGTAGATATGCAGCCTCTCTTGCTGAACTGTAAGACTTCAGATGAGCTTTTGCTAGAGAGGTTAAATGTAGCCTGTTCTAATGAAACAGAAAGGAGAAATAAAAAGAAGTTTAGTACTCCACAGGCAGCGACACATGTTAGCAAGATGCACTCAGAAGAACTACGACCTACCAATTGCCCTGGAGAAGAAAAACCAAAAGTGTCCCGTGAGGTACGAGCGGAGTTGACTGAACTTAAGGCAAGTGTTGCTTCTCTTAAAGATCTCAGTGCAGAGATAGCTCAGATCAGAAAGACACTACAGCAGGCTATGTTTCAGCCTCAGTCCTACCTCCCACCTTCAGTTAGAAGACCAGTTAGGGAGCCCCAGCCACCTTTTGCAAAACAAAATTACTACAGCAAGCCCCCAGCACCCCCCTGGAACACTAGCCGCCCTGCTTATGTCCCAAGAAGGTGTTTTGCTTGTCAGCAGGGAGGGCGAGATGTGAAGTGCACACATTGTTATCGGTGTGGGAGTGGAGAACATTTCCAAGCTGGATGTAAAATCCGAGGAGGCAGACCACTAAAAGAAGAGACTATAGCAGAGCTAACTCAGGAAAGGGAAGGTGTGGTTCGTGTGCTTTGTGGCACACCCAGTCCACTGGCCATCGTCAATCCTCCCAGCATGCAACAGCAGCAGGTGGGAACTCAGCAACACCTGATGGTGGAACCTGCCGATTCAAAGGCAAAGATCAGACGACTTAGACAAGAGCTAGAAGAGAGGAATGAACAACTGCTGGACAACAGACACCAGCAGGAAAACATGGAGGAAGAAATAAAGAGGCTCCAGCAGGAGAATTTGAAGCTGCTCGTAGACGCCCGTGCAGCCCGCGCCTATCGTGATGAACTGGATGCGCTGAGAGAACGCGCAATCAAAGCTGACAAGCTGGAGTTATACAAGGCCAAAGTGGAGAAAGGGAGACAAGGGATGGAGGAGGCGTACACCATTGCCACCGTGAGTGTACGAAAAGCTGCAGAACGAGGTAAAAAGCACTATGACACCAAAGTGAGGAGCTCCGTGCTACAACCAGGAGAGCGCATCCTGATAAAAAACCTGACACCAGAAGGAGGAAAAATTGACAAGAGTATGGAGAGAAATAAACAGCAGCCGGTATCTCATCTTCAAGAGACAGACCAAGACAGTGGTTACGAAGATGACTTTCACTACAAGCCCCTCCAGGTGCTAAATGAGGGAGATGCCCAAGGGATGGAGTCTAAGTACAGGCCACTGCCAGTGAATCAGAGACTCGGAGTGAAGGGCCCTTGCCGCCTGGAGTTTTCATGAGTATCAGTTTACAGAAGAGGATGTGAAATGACAGGTTCGCTAGACTGTTCAGCATAACAACCAACAAGGGGAAGATATTTGGAATATACTGATGTCGGGACGACATTTGTTTTTGTGGGGGAGAGTGTGACATACTAGAGTGTTTGATCTATTAGTGTGACATACTAGAGTGTTTGATTTATTAACGATTGCATGTAAAGAAGCTATGACGAGTTTGGATTGAATGTGTGTATCGGTGTTCGATTGGTGATCCTTGGATCCACATGGCAAGTGTGGGGCATGTTAAAGAAGATCGGTATTCGATTATTGATGTCTTAGCAAGTAGCTTGAGGCACGGGAGGGGTGCTGAATCATTACAGTAAAAGTTGGATTGAACTAACAACAACATCTCTCTGTTCTGATTATTTCCCCCTGTGTGTCAAGGTATGCTGTTTGTTGTAAAGGCTGTTTGAGTTTGGGGTTTGTAATATACACTGTTTAGCGTGTGAGAAAAGAGATAATGGTTATTAATGTTTATTTACTTTTGAATTACGGGCGTGAATGTGAGAGTCTCGGTCACGCACATGGAATAGCATTTAGCACGCTACCTTCGTCCACCATTATCGTTGACAGTGTCTATAACGGTCATAGAAAGGATGTTATATTGTTGATATTGCATTGTTTGCCCTGTTGAATAATAGTAGGACTACTGGAAGTTGTAATGGGAAAAGATATGACAAGTTATGACCGTGTGTTGAACGAGTGTGTGTGTGCATTGTGTTTTGGGTTCTAAAGTGTTGAATATATATATATTTATATATATAGGTGTAATTGTACATTATGTTTTGGGTTCTAACGTGTTGATAATGTATATATATGGGTGTAATTGTATGTTATGGGTTTTTGTGTTAATTGATTACAGTAAAAGTTGGATTGGACTGACAACAACATCTCGCTGTTCTGATTATTTCCCCCTGTTTCTCAAGATCGAATGCAGGGTGTAACAGCTGCATGGTTTTGGAATGTGGGAAGAAACCGGAGTATACCTGGAGGAAAATCTACGCAAGCCCGGCGAGAACATGCACATATAAACTTCACACAGGAAGGTCCAAATCTGTCATTGAACCTTCGATCTCAGAACAGTGAGGCCAATGTGCTAACTACCCATTCACCCACCGGGCTGCCATTCTATTAACCACCACAATTTTAGATCAATCGTCTATGGGTTGTCCGTCTCCTTGCGTGGGTTTTCTCCAGGTACTATGGTTTTCACCCACATTCAAAAAATGTTAGGCTGATTGGACACACTAAATTATATATATATATAAGTAGGAGAGTTAGAGTGAATGGTTGTCCGTCTCCTCGTGCCCCACGATTGGCTGGTCACCGATTCAGGGTGTCCCCCCCTCCAGCCTGAAGTCATCTGGGATAGGCTACAGCACCCCGTGACCCCAGAGGATATAGCGGTTCAGAAAATGAATGAATGAATTATATAGTGTTTCAGCCCACTATTATGATGCCCATGAAACAAATGATGGATATCCGGGTTAAAGAGCTATATTTCTAAAATTAACATTAAATAGCAAAATGAGTACACATATGTTCTTTTTCTTCATCAGTGAATAATATTGCTAAGCAGAATGATCTCAATATTTTGGATCTTAAACACCTAAGGCAGCTCCAGTATCGCTTCCATATTGAACAATATGATTCTAATAAATTATCGCAGGAGTCAATAATATAAGATATTCACGGCCCACTTGCACTGTAATTGTTCATTTTATTTTTTGTAGCAGCTGCTCAGATGTCGGTTTGCATACTCATTAGAAAGAGACATTAGCATTCATATATAAACACAATTTCCATGTAAATCAAACAGAAGATAACAACAATTTTAAGGTTTTACGGAGCAATGCAGGACGATAAAGTAACATAGCGCTGCATACGCTACGTCAATTATGTGTGTAGTTATACAGAGAAAAATGTTATATATATGGCCACACAGCAACTGACTTATTGTTAACATGCTGCAGTAAGAGCAACATATCGCCTATTGTCTCTTAGTAGTAAAAACATGATGTCACATGAATATGTTCACAAAACACAGCAAAGCAGACTACTCAACAGATAAAACGAATACAGGACACTAGGACATCTAAGATTAGAAAACAAAAAGTCAATTATTTAGAAAATCAAGGCATGCACAGCACCTAGCAAGTTTTTCTTTTTTTTTAAAGATATACTCAAGCAGTAGCATTTAAGCAGGTGCAAAGAAGTTGCTACTGCTTAGACATCACATGCACAGTAGCCTCACAACCTACAGCTTGCGCCCCATTTACTACATCTTGCAAAGTAATACATGAAAGAAAACAGCTTTCTCCTTCTGTGATCTGTCGCTCATCTAACGACCCTCATTAGTTGATGCTATGATGATTTAAAAAAAAACACCTACTTCATTGAAACCAGATCACGGCCGATCAAGAAAAAGATAAAAGGTGCTCTGCTTGTTTGGTGCGTCTCGAGCTGGGAGTGCTGGGCTGCAGAAAGGTTAAGCTGAGATGACTAACTACATGCATGGTGAGGATTCTGTTAGAAGGCTTTATGAAAACCCCAAACAAAAGGCTCTCGCTCCCTCCTTTCCCCCCTGCCTCTCCAATCACTGCAGCCTCTAAATGAAGGCCTGACATGCAGACACCTGTTACTGCAGGCTCAGGAACAACCATTGCAATCTCAAGGGCAAAAAAAGGAAACATTGCAAAGTAAAGCCAAGAAGCAGAATCGGAGGAAATGAGTCGACATACCTTCACATGAACCATACTTCAAGTATGGCTTTTCTCTTTGCTACCCTTTGGCTGCAAACATTTCGTCTACTACCTCCAAGCACTCATCTGCCTTGGGTCGAGACACAGCCAGTAAAATGGAAAACAGAAAAGAGATGGAGAGAGGGGGAGAAACATGCTACAAGTGTCACTTGAGCCTTCTCAGGTTTCTCCATGTCTCTTTATCGCTCCTTCAATGGGGGCCATGGGCACACACACACACACACACACACACACACACACACACACACACACACACACACACACAGTGTTCAGCGAGGCACAAAGGTCCCCATAGCAACGGAGCATTTGGAAGCCCAGTGGCATTATTCATGCAACATTGCATCACAATGTGCCCTCCCACTGGTCCACCCTCCAAAAAAGCCCACTGTTCACCATCTCTCTCTCTCTCTCTTTCGCTCTCGCTCTCTTTCACTCTCCCTCACTTTCTTCCTGCCTCTCCCGCTATATAATAAGGAGGAGCTTCAAGAGGATGGTGAAACAAAATGGAACCTTAGCAAAATATGAATCACACTGTGTAGTTCTTCAAATTGGGATTTGAATGGTCATGGAAAAGAAATTAGCAAATGGAGAGTGCACGTCATGTAGACTTCTTTCGAGCTAAATACCCTGTTACCTCTTTTCCGCCAAATGGACTAGCTTCCTCATTTAGCTGGGCAATATTAATCAAAATATAGGTACATCGCTATATGAAGAAATGCAAAACACATTTTACATTCGCTTTCAATATATTGCGTAAATACCTCTTGAGAATGCTTAAGATTAAACTTTTGTGCGGGCATCAAGGGATCGATTCACAATAGGTGCCGGTGTGATTGTGAGAACAGGTTGTTAGTCTCTTGAATGCCGTACAACTGACTGGCGACCAGTCTCGGATGGGATAGTACAAAGACAAGCATTGTTGGAAATGAATGAATGGTAATTGTCTGCTTTTTTTTCTTTGTCAATTTTTCTCACAGTCGCCATTTTACTATGTTACGGTGGTTTTGGCATTCGTGAGTGTATTGGAAGCAAGCTGCAACTATGTAGGCTGGATGACTCATTGAATTGGACATGCTAGACACAACTACAATCCCATCAGGTGTCAGGCTCTTTAACAAAAGAAACGTCTGAACACGCTTATTCATTTATATTTTTACTTAATTATTACCTTTTTATTTGTCTCTAAAATGTATTTTCCTGTGTCTGTATTCTCACCCTCTTGCTAGTGCGACAGTGAATTTTCCGAATACGGAATGAATAAAGTAATCTAATCTAATCATCTCCTATTCTTTTTAACTGATTTTCACACAGTTCTTCTAAATGTCAAATATGTAGACCTAGCTATATCCAATAACTAGGCCTACAGCTTCAGCTATAGCTAGATGTAATTTATAATATTTTGCTGTAGCATGTAATAAATAGAAAACACTATTTTTTTATTTAATGATTGTCTTTTTTCATTCAGTTGTAAAAAGCAATAGGATGGGTCATATTACAATACATGTCAAGCCACAATATTGAGCCCTTCTAAAAGCGTTGTTCATAAGAGACGGTTTGGTTTTTCATCAGCAAGGAGTCAAGTTAGAGCCACGTCAGTGTGTCACCATAAAACGTCATTAAGTCCGTACATTGGCAATAAGTAGAGGTGTAATGAATGTTGTCTTGCAACTGTTACTGTAGTTGGTGTAGCAAGACCAGGACTTGAAAATGGTGCACCCTTGGCCATGAGATTAGGAGATGGTGGATGGAGACTGGGAAATTTATAATCATGCAAAAATCCCTTGAAAAGGCCCTAAAAGGGTTATGTCAAGATACCCCGTTAGTGTAGGGCCAGTCCGTCACAAACAAAATGTGCAACCCTCAACCTCGCTGAGTTCTGCTCTTTGGAACGGTTTTGCAAGCAATACTGATTAAAGTAAACCTCCTCATTTTCTGAACCGCTTTATCCACATTTGGGTCGCAGGGGATGCTGGAGCCTATCCCAGCTGACTCCGAGCCAGAGGCGGGGGACACCCAAGGTGACAGACAACCATGCACACACCCATACCTAGGGGCAATTTGGAGTGTCCAATCAGCCTACCATGCATGTCTTTGGATAGTGGGAGGAAACCCACGCAGGCCCAGGGAGAACATGCAAACTCCACACAGGTGGACCAACCTGGATTTGAACCCAGGACCCCAGAGCTGTGAGACCGACGCACTAACCACTTGCTCCACCGGGCCACATTATTATGTTTTTTACAATCAAATTTACAGTACAAAAATATGTTACTAAAACCTGTTCTTTGGATTTTTGCAGAAGAAATAATTCTTGATTTACGATGACAGGCTACAGTTCTAAAATGGATGCCAGGCCAGATATTAGCGCTGTCACTTTGTTCAAAAAGTGGGAGAATAACAGCTTGTTATAAGCAGTAAGGGCTGCTGTGATATTTTGGTTTTGAGCGATACATACACTGACTGAAAACTTCACATGCACAGTCTTCATTTTCACAGACTGTCATTTTCTGCATTGAAATATTTTCAAACTGACACACTTGACTGTTATCTACACGAAGACCTTCTCAATGCTCATTGCAAATCAGTTACTCCTTTGCCACAACATATTATCCATCATCAAACCACCACACCACATTTGAGTGAGACTTCAAATTGAGCAGTCCACTTAATTTGTCAACAAAGTAATCTGTGAACTCAAATTCAGCTAAAACATTTGTAATATGTATAATATTTACTACGCCCAAAAATAAAATACTACATTCAAGGATTTTAGTGTGCGCCAAAACAATAAAAAGGGATGCGAATTATGACTCAACTCAGCTTTAAGTAAAATTTGACAATGTCAAAACTGGCCTTACCATGATGCAGTAAATCCAGTAATTAGAACCCATTGTCTTCCCAACAGGGGTTCGTTGCTCCTGAGCAGACTGCTGCACCTCCTACTGAGTCAGTCTAAAATACTGGCTTCTTTTTCATTTGGTTGATGTGACGTGTCCTTCTCACCTCGTCACCCAAACCAAATAGACCAGTCAAATCTGGCTAGCAAAAAGTTGATGCGCATGCAAAGCGTCGGCCAGCCTATAGTCACATATTTATCCAAATAAGTATCCGCCCACCCAAACTGCATGTTTGGGCACATGGGCAAAACACATGGATTGTAGTACATGCCTAATCCCCCCAAACAGAGTGTCTCGTGTTTATTATTGTACAGTATTTAAAAAGACAGCTGTATACATGAGTGAATTAATGTAATATTTTGTGTTTGTGAACATGCCATTGATTTACTATATTATTTTGCTCACAATGTAATATTATATCATTAAAAATTAACATGATAAAATTTGAGTTCCACATGCAATAGACCCAAAATCGCTTTCATAGCCATGTAATATTACCAAGATTTTATACATTTTAAGATTCTGTCATTCATTCATTTTCTGTACCGCTTATCCTCACAAGGGTCGCGGGGGTGCTGGAGCCTATCCCAGCTGACTTCAGGCACGAGGCGGTGGACACACTGAATTGGTGGCCAGCCAATTGCAGGGCACTAGGAGACGGACAACCATTCACGCTCACACTCGTACCTAGGGTCAATTTAGAGTGTTCAACCAGCCTACATGCATGTTTTTGGGATGCAGGAGGAGAAAACCCGGAACATGCAAACTCCACACAGTGAGGATCAACTGGAATTGAACCCTCAAGCCCCAAATTGTCTAGATTTTAAGATATCGTGGAAATTATTTGAATGGTTAGGAAAAAATATTTGTATTGGTCCAGAAGGCAAATGAAAAATGAAAAAAACAAGCATTACAATTCTCCGCTTGAAGGTTTTAAATTGAAATCACAGAATTATCACTTTTTTAAATCACGCTTTGTTTAATGCTTTGTTCTAGTGCAGCATCTTAGAATTGGTTTTCCCCTGACTTAATGCTAACACCTGCTCTATGAGGAATGATGGAGGAAGGTATCAAGGGAAAATGAACTGCATTATCATCATCATCATCATCATTATTATTACAATTACTTTATTATTATATTTTCAGAGTTGGGATATTATGTCTATATGTTTTGTTGCTATTCCAGAGATTTATCATTTCACGATCTCTGTCAGTTCACAAAGGGATGTTTAGTTTTGTTGTTGTCCAAATGTGATGGTGATCACAAATTGGGAAGCAATTAAGCAAGAAAAGCAGGGACACAATTAAAATGTGTTAACGAACAAGTTCTACAATCAAGAGCTTGTCAACTAATTGCTTTACCAAGACCAAGACAGATAGATAAAGAGCTACAGCTACTAGCTTACAGGGACAGCTTGTCGACCATTTAAGCAATTAGAAAAAGAAAAAGGAGGGTAGGCTGTGCGTCCAAGCTATAACTGTCCCTCCCTCTATTTTTCTTGCATAAAGAAATCTAATTGTGCCCTGTGGTGTCTGTCTGGAATTTAGTTGTTGAGGAAAGAGGTGGTGCCAGTGATGAGGGGAGGGGGAAAGTCGCCTTGGGTATGTTGCTGGGATCGATGCAGTGCAAGCCACTTTTTTGGAGCTCTAAAATTATTTGGTACATTGAGTCAATGACAAAGTTGTCCCCGAGGTGAAGGGAAACAAGCCAAAAGGAGACAGTGGACCGTAATAGCATGCAGGGAGTGATATTGGAACGACTTTGAATAGAAAAGAGGAAAACTTTGGAGCAGCAAGGGGGCGGACAGATTCAGGGAGATTTAGTGTTCTGTTGATCCCAGAGCTACTTAAATGTTCATCCTCACCAGACAGATTTGTCTTGTTTTCAGAGTACTTTGCTTTTAGTGCAAAGTTTTAATTCCTTCTCTTTAACAATTTGTGTTACCAGCCCCGTCCCCTCCACCACCAATTTGTGTGACAATGCTGGGTCAGGTTTTAAGGAGAATTACTGCTCACAAATTTAAAGACAACAAGATAACAGGAAATAGGGGGACATATTCATGCTCTGTAATCAACTATAGAACTTCATTGAATTCAAATGATAGTTGCAGAGGATGAAATGGAATTAGCCAATGCCCACTCCCAAAACATTAAATTGCTCCACTCATGTACATATTCTACCATCTGATTGCCTGTTTATTATTTCATCGTGTCAGACAATGATGGCAACAATGTGTGGTGCGCTGGAGTACAACATTTAAAATCCATCATTCAAACTCCAGTCATTTCCAGACATAGTTCCATGAAATACTTATGGATCTGCGGAAGCAACGTCATATTTTTTTATCTTGGATGAGGGCCATATTACCCAATCATTCTCTATCTTCATTTACCAAAATGAAATAATCATAAACTTCCATTAGACGAGAACTCATGAAATATAGAGAAAGATATCTTTTCATTTGCTGTGTCAACCGTCTGCTCAGCATACTTCAACGACTTGTCTGCTTGAGTCTAGCCAGAAATGATGGTATCACTAAAGCACGAGGAAAAAGAAAGGATGCAAAACTCATTTTTTAGTTCCCAGAAGAAAATTGTTGTCAGAAATGCAAAACAATGGTCAGGTTTTTCCTTCTAATTCTAACAACATAGCATTGTTGCCATATATAAAAATACCCAATGAATGTAATGTAGTTGTTTTTCTGTTAATTGGACAAACCTTTTAGCAATAATAATGGATCCAGTCAAATAGGAGAAGGAAAAACAAAAAGGTTGTAGACACTTGGGCATCAAGGGCAGTGGGATCGATGAATCATTATGCCTCAACTTTTGATGAAGTTTAAGGTCACCGACCTTCCTATAAAATCCCTGATTGGTCAAGTATCTTCCGGAATGAAGGTCTTATAAAGGACAAACCTCTACATCATTTATTGTTATTCATATATACTTGGGGCTTAATACCCTTGTTTCCAATCAGATGTTTGGATATATGTGCCCATTATTATGGGATCCAAAACCAGAACATAATAAAAACATTTTGGATAATGTGCATAGTGTATTTTCCAGACTAGAAGTCACACTTTTCTCATAGTTTGGCTGGGCATGTGACTAATACACTAATCCCTCGATTTTCGCAGATAATGTAGACTAGACATGGTCGCAATAATCGAAAAACCGCGGTAGGATCGCCCCTATGACTTTTGGTAAAAGTGGTAAAACCATACAGTACTTTGGACGCAAAATATTTCGACAACAAGAACAGTAAATGTTTTGGTTGTATGTTGTTTAAATCAATAGGTGGCAAATGTATTATTCACTCATGCAATACTATCGCAAAGGGCCTCATTCATTTAAATGGGTTGCAAGTGTATGTTATGTGTGTGGATGTCATATAGTACGTTTATTGTAATAGCACAAGATGGGGAAAAATGCAGCAAAAGAATAAAAAAAACATTATAGACATGGTACATGTTGGCCTCAAAGCAGTAATTTGAATTCCTTTATTATGCCTTCTATTCATGTGTCTTGGATAGAGAGCAAAACACAATTAATATTGCATGGTTGTTCAAACCATTATCGTATGAAAATCTAAATATGTGATGAACTTTGAAGAGTATTTTACTTTTTAATGAGGCAGGGCCTTTACTATATACATTTTAATTAGTCTTAATAAACAAATAAAAAGAACTGTGTACGGTACTGTCTACAAGCCTTCAGCTTTTTATATTTTTTTACTGTTGCATGAGTGAAAAGATTTTATTACTTCCGTTATATATATTCATTCATTCATTCATTTTCAACACTGTTTATCCTTGTCAGGGTCACAGGGTGATGGAGCCTATCCCAGTTGTCATTGAGTAAGAGACTGACACCTTAAACTGGTCGCCAATCAGTCGCTGTGCACTCACAATCACACGGTGGGATAGGTTTTTCCGGGATCTTTATTTAATTCCAAAACCTGGCATTTGTAAAGAGGAGTGTAGACGTTTTTATGTTTACTGAATTTTACAATGCTGACTTACGATTGGCTGGCAACAAATTTGGGGTGTCAACTGTCTGTTTGGCTGGGATAGGCTCCAGCACACCCCGCGACCAATGTTCGCTCTAATTTTTTGTTTGTCTGGGCAGAAAGACAACCTCCCTGAGCACACTGAGTACCGGTGTGAGCAACATCCTCATTGCTCGCTATGGGCACACAACAGTATCACACCTGCCATAAGCAGGTGTATGTCTACTACACATAAATGATTTAGTAATAATAAAATTTAATGATTAATATCTATGAATGGGCGGCCCGGCGGATGAGTGGTCCGCGCGTCGGCCTCAAGGCTAAAAAAAATGGGATTTTATTTTGTGCGCTCCATATGATTTGCTGTGCGCAGAGAAGACGAGAGTAGTGCGCAATTGCGCACGCGCACAGCTTAGAAGGAACATTGCCCGTGACCCTAATGAGGATAAAGCAGTTTAGAAAAATAGATGAGAGATGAGATAAACTCCACATCTTATTATGCGAGAAATGCTGGTACTACATTTCACCACATTTAATTATCCCTAGTATAAAATGAGTGTAAACAGTCAGTACCCAAGGAGTTTTCACTTAATCTGCCATCAAAGAGACAATGTATCAGACTTTAACATCTCTTTCAGGGCTGTCGTACTTCATAACAGATAGCAACGTAGTAAAAAGGATTAATGATAAGAATGGCAGAAACTCACAAAATTAATGCATAGTCTGAAATCGCTAATCAATTTTGTATTTATTGAATTAAATAGATGAAAAAAGCAGGAAGCTTCTTAAACCCGTTACTGCTCCGTGACAATGTGAATGTGTGCAAATTGTTTTTCGTCTTTCTCTTTGCCCTGTGACTGATACAGTTTATGCCTTTTGCCGGAAGTTAGTTGGTATACCCTGACCAGAATTTGAGTTGTTGAAAATGAATGAAGAAACAAATGAATGCCAATGTCCCTTGAATTTCTATTAGTGGGCCAGGAAAGGGATGTGCACACTTACAAAATGTGGCAGGAATTCTCAGAAAAGCGGGAACTCCAGTAAATTCCATGGAGAATAAAAAACACACACAAAAAACAAGCTGTAACTGATGTATGTGCTCAGCAGCCTGTGTAGGGAGACGAAGGGAGTATAAAAAGCTGTCTAAAGGAAGAGTGATGGCAATAGCCTGGCTTTTAATGCAGTAAAGGTGAAGCAACTTCATTCCCACTACAATTGAATGAGAAGCCTCTGATTTCCGGGAAATGGCAGACTTCGATCTGGGTTATTAGCCTTACTTATTGGCCTCATCAAACTCATGCTTGAAAGTAGATGAAGTGTACAAATTATGCGCTCCAAGTTGATGCTGTGAGTGCTTTTGAACCAAAGGACTGTGCATGAATTGAAGAACTATAACTTCAAAATTTTTATCAAGAATAACAGGCAGGTGGGACACGTTAACCGATGAAACAAAAACTGTTTAAATATCTACCAAACAAGGGGACCCATTGTAACATTTTATTTCCCTATTTTCAAGATTTTTTTTGTTTGTGTCTTTGTGCAAAAGTAGGTATCCTGTCATGATTTGTTGATATTTTTTAGTGTTACTCACACTGAAATTTGATTTAATCTGTTTTAGACAGACTTCTGTACTTTTGTGATAGGGATTAAAAAGATTTAGCTGATTTCAACTTTAAATACATGAAAAATATGATTTTAGGGTGGCAATGGTTGTGATTAGTGGTACTGTCCATCTGGACCCAGACTAAAATAATGCCTATATTGAGTGGATTATAATGTGATGCATTAATAGTCTTCAGCAATCCGATTTTATTTTCGTCACAGTCAGAGTAAAAGATGTCCAAATTTTATTCAGTGTCAGGAATAATATTTCATCCATTTGAATTGTGTCTGTGTGCAACGATTCGTCATAACTTTTCTACGATCTTATAACATACTAACCTGGCTGAACCAAGCTTCAAGACATTGTTCTCTTAAAAAACAATGTAATGTTCCCACAGTTAAAAGCATCCCAATGTTTAAATTGTCTAGGTAAGGGGGCAAATAAAGATGTAGTCGATTGAACATCAGGATTAATTAGCAAGATCTGATCAATTCAGTGATTAGTGTATGCGGTACGGGAGATATATTTCAGTTCAATTTGATGTCCTGTAACTTAAAATTATCAACATATAACGAAAGAAATATGTCTTCTTTTTGTTTTGGACAGTTCATACCTGCTCTTTGACAGAGGCCAAAATGGCGGAGGTAGTTTCCGAATCTGGTCCATCTCCATTGGAGGCGTTGAGGACAGGGCTCAACATGCTTGCAGCACTTGCAGTTTCAGATAACACCTCAGGCACTGGCATCACTCCTAGAAAATAAAGCAAACATGCACCTTTTACAGTTATTGAAGAGACAATAGTCAATTGTTTGGGCACAAGGTCACTCATGTGAGATTAATGCACACCTACACTAGACACTGCTGTCAACATCAGATGAAAAGAATTAGATAAAAGTGAAAATGTTTGATGCTGTTGACATAAAGGTAGGTTGAGGTTTACCACTTTACAGTTCACTGGTTCAAAAATACTTCTTATCCATAGACCATAACATTATCCAAAGCTGCAGCAAATCATGGCAAATGTCTTCACGCTCGTGACATGGGTGCAAAGCAACAGTAAATATGCATGACCTTCAATCCTTCAGTTCAGTAAGTTCACACTGTTTCCCATCACAACAACAAATGCAAATTAAAACTCAGACATGCAAAGCTAAAACATTATGTCAACCATTCCCTGATATACTGCTGGCTTCTCTGTGCCCGAGCTCATCCTAGATGTTTCATCTTTAACGGCGTCGGCTACGACGAAGTTGAACCCAGGATGCAGGAAAAAGGCGGCGAAAATTACTGGTGCAAAAACACCCTAATATTTTTATATTTTATAATTTCAAAAACAAAATTTCAATATCAAATGACTTACTGGCACAATACACACAAGGTAAAGTGAGCAATGCTCAAAAAATGGCTGAGTGTTAAGACCTACTGTATGCATGCATGTACATCTATGTGTATGTATGTATATATGTGCTAATATATGTGTATGTATAGGTGTATGTACACGTATGTGTATGCGTATGTATATATATACTTCAGAGACACGCTTATTTATTTATATATTTATTCATGTATTTATTTATTAACTTACTTATTACCTATCTATTTATGTCTAAAATGCCTTTCCTATTCCTGCATCCTCACCCTCTTGCTACTGTGACAACGAAATTTCCCGAATACGGGATGAATACAGTTATCCAATCCAATCCAATTCCAGACGTCACCAAACACTCACCATATATAACCACAAAAGGCTAATCAAAATAAACTCAAAACAGCTGGCTATGGGGGGGGGAACATGTACACACATACACACCCAGTCAGCACACACAAGGAAGACACACCTCCAACAAAATCCCAACATAACATGACAGTATTGACTGATACAAAGTGAAAAATTAATCAGAGACCTGACGACTCCACATTTAAAAGCAATTTTGTAATTTATGGATGTCTTCTGGGTTAAAGTCTCAGAGTCAATTTTTCAAAAATCCAAATCCAGGTTCTGTAATGGGGCAATAAAACATGTTGATTGAAACCAGTTTTATCACATCTCATCTCATTTTCTGAACCGCTTAATCCTCATTAGGGTCGCGGGCGGTGCTGGAGCCTGTCCCAGCTGGGGAGACACAACCATGCACATTCACACCCATACCTAGGGGCAATTTAGAGTGTCCAATCAGCCTACCATGCATGTTTTTGGAATGTGGGAGGAAAACGGATTACACGGAGGAAACCCACGCATGCCCAGGAAGAACATGCAAACTCCACACAGATGGAAATGACCTGGATTTGAACCCAGAGCTGTGAGCCTGACGCGCTAACCACTCGCTCCACCGGGCCGCCGAAACCAGTTTTATTGATCTTAAATTACAACAGTAGAACTTACAACAGACAGAGAAAACAGCAAAAGTTCACTCCGGTTGAGCTCAAGTGCTAAGCAGAATTCTCATCACAACCAAGGCTTGTTTGCGAGTAATCTCCAGCGAGTCGCCGCAGGCCTACTTGAGTATTTAGAAAATAAGCCACTCCTCCTTGGTCGACACCAAGTACGACACACGTCTATGTGATGCTGGGTAAAAACCATAGATGGTGGCTCAAAGTGGCCTCAAAATTTGAGTTTGAGGCCGTGAGAAGCTACATTTATGCTCCTTCTGGGCTCCACTGCTCCCACGACATGAGCTCCTAGCGTTTGAACATGAAGAAAAAAAAGACACAGTTCAATACAAAGCGCTAGATGTCTAATTTGAGTTCTGTGTGCGTGCTCAACTTATCGACCTCCGCTATCCGACTGTCACTTGCTCAAACGAGCTCCCCATCTCTGCACCATAACTACAACCCTGATGTATTTAGGGCTTACTTGCCCCTTGCTTAGCACAGAAAGCAGTTGGTGCCTGCAGAGCACCAATTTTCAACCCCTGGACCCAGTGCTTGCTTGGTGGGAAAAAAAAGTCCTAATGGAAACCTTAGCCTGGAACGAGCACCCAAACATGGCGGAAAAGGGGCCAGAGAGGAATTTTCAAAGATTGAGTTATTATAAGCCTCTTCACACAGCATCAGTAATTTCGGGGAGCTCAGATACAAGGGAAACATTCCGAGCTCCAGATTGGAAAGATTCGATTGTGAATTTTGTTTTTATGACATCATATGAACACTACAACATTTAACCGCGTGGCTTTGTAGTTTGAAGCAGAGAATACATAAAATAAAACATGTACTGTATGTCGTCAGTGAAGAAATCATTGAATACATTGAAAACACATTTTAACCTTGAATGACAAGCATAGTATTTTAAAGTTTATTTAGCGCGCACAACACACTCCAATGCCTAGTTAAGGCAGCAGAAGCATCCTATTTTATTTTTTTTACAATGGTAAACAGTAACTCAAGTGAATATTAGATTAGTTTGTTATGATCTCCATTAAAAGGATTTCTTGTTGTTTTAATGTTTTGTAGTCCATGTAGCACAAAGTAGCAAATCTGTTTTTTCATCATTCCAAACAATATGAGAGGTACAATCGATGTTGTTATTATTATTATTTATTATATTTATTTATGATTATTATTTTAAGATGATCTTGGTGAAAAACAATGCCTAGTGTCTTACCGTTAGAGGAGAATGTTGTGGAAAAAGTGAACTGCAGACTACTGACTGGCATGAATACTACATCGTATTAACTAGCATTTAAGGTGTCATTTGAAGAGTGAGTAAATTCGAGCTCTGGGCTCTGCTATTGATTTTCAAATTTGTGGAAAAGAGTTTTTTTTTCTTTTGTAAATTAGGCCATAGTGTCTCTGTGTAAACAGCCTAACGAGACTGCCCTTTAGTATTCAAAATTTGTCTCCCAATGAAAGTGTTGCGCATAACATAGTAGCAAAGAGATTGCTGAGGAACTGGACTAGGACATTAATCCACAATCCACAAAATACTTTTGTCTAAGAAACATATATTTTAAGAGATGATTCATCACACCAAAACACAACCCTGGGGTGAACCGGTCAAGGATAAAATATAACTGGACAAGCATCCTTTCACTGTTAGTTGGTGTGTTTTAATGTAAAAAAAAAAAGTAAACAAGACATAAACCCAAGTTAAAAGAAGTTAAAAGTTTATCAGTTAGCACATGAGAATGTACTGTATTGAAGGCAAACGAAAAGCAAGAAATAGCAAACTGGCATGGTTCTTAGTGCTTTAAGGAGGTTTATACTCAATAGAAAATAATGTAACCAGTATCCTGAAACCTCCAGTGTTTCTTCTAAAAAAAAAATTAAGGGGGTAGTAAGTGCTCGATTTTTACTAAAATTTCTGTTTTGACTACGTTGGCGAACTATAGTAATACCTCGCCACGCCGCGGATCGACTCTCACCACATCGCCAAATATATATGAAAGGTTTTAAAGTGTAGGAACAATAATACAAATGGAGTGGGAGGCTTATCACAATTGGAAAGTATTTCACTGGCCTAACTGACTAATTAACCGCGTATACAAGGTACAGTACTCCCTCGAATTTCACGGATAATGTAGACCACACATGGCCGTGATAATTGAAAAAATGCAAACTAGGATCAACCCTATTATAAGTATCATTCTACATGTTTTCGCACATATACAAATGTACAAGTACACAAGTACAATTATTAAGAAGTGAATTTATTAAATATTACAGTTAAAAGCATATGAAAATAATGTAATGTATTAATATCTCAATATAGGTAATCTATATACAAACATATATATACATACATACACATAGATGCACATGTATACATCCGGTTGGTCTTAACATTCAACCATTCAGCCATGTAGCCACTCGTTCACTGGCCGCCCCCATTGTCAAGTCTTAGATAAAATTAATTGATGCTCAGGGCCTCAAGTCTGAGATATGCCCAATGAACTGGATTTTATTTTTGATGCTCACATTGTTCCCTGTTATTCTTATAGTCTCCCATGTAGATCACAGATTATTAGTTTGAAGATGTTTTGCTTTTCTTTGGATCAATTATTTTATACATAAAACCTAATCTCCCATTGGATTTTTCTCTGCTGGGTGCATGAATTTAGTTTTTCCCTTATCTAAAGGAAGAATGGGAAAGAAGGTCATCCATCTAAAACATTTCAACAATTAGTGTTTTCAGTGTTTTTCAAAGGAAAGTTAATGTAATAAAGTCGTGAATATGCCCCCTTTTTTTAATGCGTTGCAGGTATAAATTTTAAAATGCACATGATCCAGCACCATTCAAGAAAAAGATTCAATACGGTTTATTACTTTATCCATTGAATATCATTTTTCTTTTGGTGTGTGTTCAATTGAACATGTGTTGAAAATAATTTCAAATCATTCTATTCTCAATGCCCCTGTATTTAGACCTATGACAACATCACAAACAATAATCTGTAAAGTGGGAATTGGAGGTTACAACGAAAGCAACAGTCCCATCCTAATAAAACATTAGTGCATCAGTGTCTTCTCTGTCATTGAGAAAATAACATACCTGCGATAACATTGCATATCACTGCTAAAACTGTGTAAACCAATGGACATTTCAGAAGCATTTGCGGAGATATTAACCTAATGACAAATTATTTACCTGAATTTCTTGATTGGAATAAACATGATTAGCCATAAACTTTGTAACATGGCATAATCCTGTTCTTCTAACAAATGAGTTTGTTTTCCATACAAACATTCAGACAATAGAAAACTGCATGGATTGCTTGAGATAGTCTTGCAAAAATAAACACATGGACAAGGATGCCATTTGCCTTCCCATATTAAACCACGAGTGGGAGGACAAGCATCACATGCACCTTGTAATCCTGATCCAGCACGAGGCTGGCGTAACGGCTGCATCAGCCAGCTTTGCACGGTGATGAAAGACTTGTCATGACGACTTGACACACACACACACACACACTTATCCAGACGCATGGCTGGCTGTCTGCATGAGACAGCAGCAGCCTGGGGCCAAGCTACGCAAAAAATAAAAAAGGAAAAAAAGAAAGAAAACCAAGCCGTGAACAGCATTAACAGATACAAGTGAAAAACTGAAGAGGTGAAGCAAGGAAAGAGGCAAACAGGAAAATGCCAAATTTCATCTTGAACAATGCAAAAAAAAATATTGTCTCTAAAACTATTTGTATAGCTAACACACTTCAATCTACTAGCTTCAATTTAACATATTTAATTACATTGCTGATGGCATCCTTACCACATCATGTATTCTGTCTCTGTTGTGCCCTCTTTCACCGCCATGTTGCTTTTCTAGCACTATACATTCTCTTTTTTTCCCTCACTCTCTCTCTTTCTTAGTTTCTCTACACTTGACCTATTTTCACTGTCTCATTGCCTTTGAGGTGCATTTCTGCTCGATTTTAATAGCGTCCACTGGAGGGTGACAGAAGGAGAATGGCCTCGACGGTTGCAGGTTACGTTTGAATCTCCAATGCCACAGCGCACCTGAACCTCTCTAGAACCTTTGCCTGGATGGCTGCTCACTTCTTATCATGATGACTTAATCTTATATATTCCTTGCTGCTTGCTGTTTTTCTTTTTTTCTCACTAAATCTATTTTACATATTTTCCTGGGTGATTCGAGTTATTTTCATTCATTCATTTTCTGAACCTCTTATCTTGGCAGGGGTTGCAGGGGTGCCAAAGTCTGGCGAGTGAACCTCTAGACCAGGGGTGCTCAATACGTCGATCGCGAGCCACTAGTTGATCGCTAAGGTAGTATTGGTTGATCGCAGGACAGTAAGATTTGATCCAGTAAAAAAATACAATAACATTTTAAATGAGACTCGAGCTGAGAAACAGCGCCATCGTGGTTCCAAGCATGATTACTACCTGCCTACACTACTTTGGGTCCTTACTGGCATCAGGTATATATATCATCAGCATACATAAATGCTGAGCTTTGTCCTTGGCCCGGAAAATAGGGCAAGAATCTTTGAGCAAAAAAGTTTAAGCACTCTGCTCTAGAATATCAAGTGGCACCGTTAGGTTAACTGAAGAAGTTAAATTGTCCACTGGCCAGGAAGTGTGATGCCATTGCAAATGGCAAACACTTTGCAAAAGATTTTTTAAAAAGAATGCCTAAAGCAGAAACACACCAGGGATCATATGTTTTCAACTAAACTCAGAGTGAGGTATGACCTGCAAATTTGGCTGGGGTGGGGATGGATTTAAATCTCAAACGCAATAACTAGTATTACGTCTGTGTGTGAAATGGTGTGGAAAATGAATAAATTAATATTAATATACCATGATCACAGAAAGATTTGTGTAAGAACTCATTGCTTTATCATGAAATGTATCGCAAGTTTTAATTATTATTGTTGAATTATTGGAATTCTATTATTACCACTAATAATCATAATAATAATGTATTCAATACATGTTAAAATTTTCTCAGAATTCCAATCAAATCTCAGTTTACTTAGAACGAATGCTCTTTTGACTTGTCATTTGAGTGAAAAGAAAAACAATAATATATCACCCCCAACATGGAAGGCAGCCATATATAGGTCAAATCACCCAACCAAATCCAAACCCTTCCTACAACTGACCAGTACAAAGCAGCTTTGCTCAATAACCGCCATCAAAATCTAGGTTATGGAGGCCAACAGGACATCTCGACATGGCTGAATATGGATTATAACAAACAGCTTTATTTTACTGAGATATAAGCTTGAATATACAATGTAACCTCTACATTTCAGCACCATAATGTTAGAGTATTTAGAGCGTTATTTCAAATGAGTAATCTCTTTTACTGCTATGGCATTGTAAAAGCAACACACCATGCTACGATTTACATGACTGACATGAGGAATTCCAGCCTTAATCTTTTGACCATTTAAGCCTATCACCACGGTCTGAGACTAGGGTGTTTAGGCGGAGACAGAATTCATCACAGACTAGCGACAAATCGGCTGAAATTCCAAATGCTATCTCGCTGCAGTGCACGTTCTCTACCATGCACATCCAGATCTCTATAGTCTAGCACATTTCACAGTGCGAATGTTTCCATTCCTTCAGAGATGCATTTGTTTTTTTTTTGTTCCGCTCTGATTCAGTCCCCCGTCACCTCATTAAAAACTTGCTGCAGTGTTTTGGCTTCTCCAGTCATCTGTCCCTTTGCCGGCTGCCATTACCCAAGACTTGGTTTTCAAATTAAGAGCAATTTAACAGTTATGTTTGTGACATAATTAAAACTGTTGGAAACTAGATATTTATTTACAACTAACTCACATATATACTGCATTGTGTAGTACAATTTATTGTAATGACTATTCTTGATTATCCAGTCAATAAGTCTTACATGACTATAACCTCCATTCAGTCAGTCATTCATCTTCCATACCGCCCATCCTCGAAAGGGTTGCGAGAACCAAACCCAACTGTCTTCGGGCGAAAGGCAGACTACACCCTAGACCAGGGGTAGGCAAACTATTCCACAAAGGGCCGCAGTGGGTGCAGGTTTTCATTCCAACCCATAAAGAGGACACCTTTTCACCAATCTGGTGTCCTCCAAGTGCAGTCAGGTGCTTCTTAATTTCTACAGAAATCTCATTGGTCAAAGTGTCTTTGCTGGATCGGTTGGAACAAAAACCTACACCCACAGCAGCCCTCGAGGACCAGTTTGCTCACCTGTGCTTTAGATTGGTCACCAGTCAGTTGTAGGGCACACAAAGGGAGAGACAACCATTCACACTGCCGCTGAGTGGGAATCGAACCCAGACTGCCCGCAATAAAGACAGGCAGAAGAGCCACTGCACCATCAGGTGGAATGACTACAACCTCAAATCAATAATCCACAATGATTATCAAGGGAATTTGCCAGTGTACTGAGAAAGAATATGATTTCATGACAAAAGTCAAGTCAAATGTATTTATAAGCCCTAAATCTTATCAAAAAATAATAATAATTTAAACAACAAGGATCGCAGGGGGTTCTGGAGCCTATCCCAGCTAACTATGGGCACCAGGCAGGGGACACCCTGAATTGGTGGGCTGCCAATCACAGGGCACAAAGAGACGGATAACCATTCACACACACACACACACACACATACACACTCAAACCTAGGTGCAATTTAGACTGTTTAACCAGACTATCAAGCATGTTTTTGGGATGTCGGAGGAAACTGGAGTACCCAGAGAAAACCCACGCAAGCTCAGGGAGAATTAGCAAACACCACACAGAGATATGGAGATATTTCAAAAGATGTTTTAATTGTTAATAGCTAACAATGGCAGATTTCCATTAAATTCCAAATCCATACGCGGTTGGATGTAGATGCCATTGAGAATTAAGCTGTTAATATAGCCACAATCCATTAATACAAAAGCAATTTAAGGACTCAAGATCTTATGGCAAGCCAGTAAGAGTTGACTGGCTTAAATAAGAATTTATTGTTTAATATTAATAATACACGCATTAGAGATTACCGTATTTTCTCTCATATACGCCGTATTGGTAACAAAAAAAATGATGATTGAATCAAGAGTATGGGTTATATGCGCACAAGGTGACAAAGATGAAACGTCATGATGCAAGACAATGTGGCCGATACGGTCATTTATTTCAAAATAGAGCAAAGATAAACAGATAAAACGCTAAACTAAATTTATTTTGACGTCTATGTATGAAATTCAAGAAAATAAACCGCATCTTGCATAAAACGTGAAAAAATTCACTTAATTGTGCCTGCCATTGCTTACTCAAGGCTCCGCTATCTTACCGTAATTTAACGTGATCTGACTGGCCAGACGCGAGTAGCCTTGATAAATGTGTTCGTAGTGTTTACCATGTCAACACATCCCAATAGCTGTTAAGGCTGATAGAAGGTCTTGCGGTCGATCATTAAAATATCAGCCTTAATACCTGCGTAATGTGTATCTCGTGCTATTATTGCACCCAAAGACTAGGTGAAAACTAGACGGCTATGGACACACGTCCTGGTTGTACTGCTCAGGTCACTCCCTTTTTGAATTTATCCATGTGCAGGCAACACCCTTTCGGAATGTGTGATCCAGCAAACGATCCTTTCGATTCATACAATATGCCAGAAATACCACGTGCGATGATTTTTCTTAAGATTTTCTCTTCAAAGTAGCACATTTGTACTCCCTATTAAAACCATGAATATGGAGGTGAAAATTATGAATCGGAGGGCGTCTTATTCGAGAGAAATCGTAAAATTCAACGATTTTAAGGCACAGTACATTTTAGTGTACAGCTTATACGCAGGGGCGATAATTATGCAAGAAAATATGGTATCCCAAAAATAATAAATGTAATTGAAATCCTTCAATTACTAACACATGCTTTCTTTTAAGTTTAATTTATTTCCATTTAATTAACCCATGGTATTGAAAATGTAATGATTTCTTACACCAGTGGAATAACTATATTGTATTATCGTGTTGAGAATTAAGAGAATGAAATAAAGATTATTTATAAAAATTCTACATAAAAACAATAAACAGCCATCATGCATGTCATTTGCAAACAGTCGGACTGATTTGCTAAATATTGAGCAAACAATGAACAAATGTTTACTAAAGATGAAAATACTTACACATTTTTATTATACACTTGAAATAGGAGTGCTGAGTAATTTTGAACATGCTTAGACAACAAAAAACAAATACCCATAATAACAATTGGAATACTATTTGTCCACTTTCAACTCATAAAAACTATGTGTATTGAGTGCATCCAATGAGAAATTATTTGGGCTGACTCAGCATACCAGGGAGTTGTGCATGAGCACACAGTAATATCATTTCATGGTTGTGTAGTTGGAAGCGTCTGTTTAATTTTTTATTTTATTATTATTTTTTTATTTATTTTAGCGGCCCGGTGGGGCGAGTGGTTAGCGTGTCGGCCTCACAGCTCTGGGGTTCTGGGTTCAAATCCAGGTCAGGTCCACCTGGGTGGAGTTTGTATGTTCTCCCGGGCCTGCGTGGGTTTCCTCTGGGTACTCTGGTTTCCTCCCACATTCCAAAAACATGCATGGTAGGCTAATTGGACACTCTAATTTGCCCCTAGGTATGTTTGTGAGTGTGCACGGTTGTCCGTCCCCTTGTGCCCTGCGATCGGCTGGCCAACGATGCAGGGTGTCCCCCGCCTCTGGCCTGGAGACAGCTGGAATTGGCTCCAGCACCCCCAGCGACCCTAATGAGAATAAAGCGGTTCAGAAAATGAGATTTATTTATTTATTGGTCTAAATTTAAACTTTGCACAGGCTAAAATAGACTTCTAACGGCAGGATTCAATTAACTGTGGTCCCCTGTGATCCTTATCATCTTTTTTTTTAATTAGAGTGGCCAGGGAAATCACGTTTGATACACAAAATTCAAGCACACACACCTACAAACACGCAGCATGCAAGCACATGTATTGCAAAATCTAGCCATGCGTAGCACACAAATATGGGGGCCCCCATTATTTCTTCCTAAATCCATGGTCCCCATTAGTGTGGTCTGTTTAAACTATTATTTAACGATATGATACAATCTGTAGCATTTTTAAGTTTATTTAGTCTCCAAAGACTGGGTTGTATAACCCCTGTGCAAGCACTTTTCCCTAGCAATGGTAGGGGGAAGTGAACACCATATGTTTGCTTAAGCACAAGATCATTGTATAACAATTACCACTTTGCATCACAAATATCACCAATTTTAGTCAAAGTATCACAATCTGTGAAGTTTATTGTTGCATCATGATGTGAGGTAGCATTACATGGGAGCAGGCCAACAAGCATCAGTTGATCAAACAGAAGATAAGCAGAGAGACAACAGAGGATAGCTAATGAATGAATAAACAGCTACTACATGTGTGTCAGCAAAGACTTGACACACTTGACCTTGGACTTAAGTAAATACATATTTAGCAGTCCCTATTTTCTGTTCCATTTAGCAATTTTCTTAAAAGTCCAGAATTTTGACAATAAATTCAAACGTGCAAATAAGAGGTGGAGTAACATAGTAAAATATTAATTTTATGTTCCCCTTTTACTCATGAGTAGGCCACATCTCACTTTCCAATACTACTCCGCACTCATGCTAGAAACCTTCTTTGGACAGTCCCCTTCTGGAATCTTTGCAGTCATTCAATTTGAATTTCAAAACTTCAAACCTAATAGTGCCTTTTTTGCTTGGCATCTCTTTTGTTTTTAGATGTATGAATGCAACAGCTGCTTGTTTGCCATAAAGAGAAAATTCATTTCAGGGCGCTGCATGTGACTAAACGTCACTGCTAATAGGGATGGACAAAAATATTGACAATGTCATCGTTTCACATTGCTCAAATTATTTATTAACTTATTTATTACCTATTTATTTATGTCTACAATGTCTATTCCTGTGTCTCTTTTCTCACCCTCTTGCTACTGTGACAATGAAATTTCCCAAATACGGGATGAATAAAGTCATCTAATTTAATCTAATCTAATCTATTGATGACTGAGACAGACAATAGAAATCCCTAGAGAGCAGAGGCTACTTGGTTATAGGGTTTGGATGTGTTGTTCATTCATTCATTCATTCATCTTCCATACTGCCCATCCTCAAAAGGGTTGCGGGGGTTGCTGGAGCCTAACCCAGCTGTCTTCAGGCGAAAGGCTGGATGTATTGTTTCAATAAAAAAACTCTACCAGGCAAAGCATTGGTAAGGCATCCAACTTGTGGCACCTTCCTTGTTCCTTTCACCGTGGCACTGCCCACGTCCTCAACTTTTTATGCTGCAAGTGAATGCAGTGAAAAGAGAGAGCAGGAAGGAAAGATTAGTGGGTTCCATTCAGTGCAAACCCAGACATATGAGTCACTTTCATACAGATACTCTTCTCCTGGCTCAAACACCATAAAGCCAGCCAATTCTGAGGCAAAGCTCTTACTTCTAGGTTTCCCATTTAAATTATGACTCTCAATTGAGCAGGGAATGTCTGAGCTTCAGACATTACATTTTTCATGTAATGTGATAAGGTTACTCACTGATATAACACCACCAAGAGAAAAAAATAATACATGTCAACCTCGAAAAGCAGCTTGTCTTACTTAGAATATGCTGAATGGTATGAATTATAAAGCATATTTAATTTTTAAAAAATGGGAAGAAACACCAGGTGGGCTTTGTTTAAAAGTGACTTTGCTACATGGATATAATTACTCCGGTTGAATCAAAGGTCTCCTAATGAGTTCCAGAAAACTGAAACCCACGTTAAAAACACAACCCCTGGGGTAGCAACAAAATTCTGTACACAGACACAACAATCCTAGTTGTTCATGGCATCCTGATTTGTCCATTTAAGTATTCATTCATTCATTTATTTTTCGAACTGCTCTTACTGACATGGGTCACAGGGGTGCTGGAGCCTATCCCAGCCTACAGTGGACACAATTCGGGGAGCACCCTGAATCGGTGGTCAGCCAATCGCAGGGCATAAGGACACGGACAACCATTCAGGCTCACCCTCATATCTAGAAGCAATTTAAAGTGTTCAACCAGCCTACACCGTGGGTGGAAACTTGAGGACCCGGAGAAACCCCACCCACGCAAGCCCAGGGAGAATATGCAAACTTCACGCAGGAAGGTCCAGAACTGGGATCGAACCCTCGCTCTCATCTGTGAGGCTCCTGCGCCAACCACTCGGATACTGCGCCAACCACTCGGATACTGAGCAAACTCCCATTTAAGTCGATATTGAGGGGAAATAATATTTAAAACCCAGTATTAATATTGAAAAAGGAAACATTTAAATATATCCAGTAAAAAGTGCTGAGTCTGTTTGTCATGAACAGGCCTAAAACAAATTGCCTATAAAAGAAGGCGATGCCCCCCCTGCTCACAGAGTAGCCCAAAGAAGGACACTCCTTAATCTTAGAGAATAATGCACATCTGGAAAACCAAAATTCCCCACACCTCATTGACGACGGGCACAAATTAATGGACTGCTGACCAATCATAGAAAAAAAAACTACACTCGCTTTGTTTTCAACTTGTATATAACAATACTTACAAGGAAGAGTCTATCATTCCATTACACCTCTGCTACGGCTAAGATAGTAGTAGACTGACCATGCGTGCTGTTTGTGACTCCTCCGTCAGCTTAACAAATTCTTTGGCTTACAACGAGTGGCTTTTACAGGAGTACTTATGTGGGAATTAACCTTGAGAAATAAGGAATTAACAGGTTATTTAAAATGCAGGGTTCCGAGAATATTCAAAATATTTTCGGGGAAGACTCTAACTTGTTGTTAGACAGTTGTAGTGTGCTAACAGAACAACATTCACAATGACGTTTGAACTTTCAGATTGTTTTTATTCACACTATACGTTGTAGGTTTTTGAGGGGGCCATGAGGGCAATTGATAACCACACATAGTATGTACTCAGGCCTGCTCACCATTGATTCATTTTCTGAACCACTTTATCCTTACTAGGATCGCGGGGGGTGCTGGAGCCTATCCCAGCTGACTCCGGGCCAGAGGCGGGGGACACCCTGAATCGGTTGCCAGCCGATCGCAGGCCACAAGGAGACAATCAACCATTCATACTCACACTCATACCTAGGGGCAATTTAGAATGTCCAAACAGGCAACCATACGTTTTTTAGAATGTGGGAGAAAACCCACGCAGAACATGCAAACTCCACACAGGTGGACCGACCTGGATTTAAACCCAGGACCACAAATCTGTGAGGCCGACGCGCTGACTACTCATCTGCCCTGCGCCTGGTCACCATTCATGATTAAATTCATTATCAAATTAAATAAAATTGACTGAATTAGGGAGAATGAATGAATGGAAATTAATCCATGATATATGGACAAGGTTCTGACCTGAGGTTTAAAGCCATGGTTTCTCAAGCGTGAGGTAGCTGTGCTGACCTCAACCCCTACAATATACTGTAGACATATTCTTATAGGTCAGCACCCATTGAGCACGAATTATCCGCTCAGTGTAATTGATCAAATTCAAATGGTTTGCTTTAAATTAAAACGCAGGTCATTCAATTAACCAATGATACTATATACTGTAACACAAAGACTAGTGATTGAAGCAGGAATGATTACCAAGTCTTATTCCATTTTAATTTGCAGTAGAAAACATAATATTTAGTACAGTTCACTGTATTATTACAAAAGAAACAGATACAATCACTGTTTACATAGGCGTGGCATGAAACAGTTGTTTGACACCCTTGGTATGCTCAAACCTTTAATATCACTTAAATAAAATGGCAGTCCCTGAACTTGTAAAATTAAACATTTAATCACCTGTCCATCTATACATCCATTTATACAGCACATCTGGTGCAGGGTCACACAAAGATAGAACTCATTTGACATTGGTATATCCCCACTAAAGTCCATTTCACAACAACATCCACTCATTTGTTCCCTTTCCGTACAGCTTATCCCCCAGATGGAGATATTGTAGTGTTATACTTCGCACACGATTTTTCATCAATTAAATATTCCTTGATCATTACCCCAACATGATAGAAATATGGAGAGTTGTTTTCATACCATGCTGTAAGTTCCTCAGTGTTAAAATTCCATTAAAGGTTAACATGCTGATGCATTTCTAATGCACGATAAAGTCTAATCTGGTAATTTACAGTAGCCTGCAACAATTTAATACAGAGAGTCAGATATTCATTAGGAAAGAATGAGTCATATGATTGTTCGCCATCATAAGCCTGCAACAACTAAACAAAGCAGTGCACAGTAAAGCATTTGAAGAACAAAAACACAAACAAATGTGTTAGTGATCCTAAATTCAGAATACTACAGTACAGATTAAAAAGAGTTCACCCCATGAGGAAAATTATTTATTTGCAGAAAAAAGCTGAGCTACCAGAAAATCAATAAAGCTTTTTTTAAAAATCAAAACACTGGCCAAAGTGGGGCAGGAATTTTAAAAAGATGGAAATGCAGTGGTGCTTCTACTTACAAATTATTCTATAAATGAAATGTTAAGGTTACGAAACACGTTGATATGTAGTAAATTAATGTTCCAAGACTTAAAAAGCTGTCCAATTTACAAAATATCAAGCAAAGTACAAGTAGATACTTTGATGTAGCAGGCTTTAATAGAATTGCTCTTAGGTGCCATCTCAGGACTCACCCCATTCAGGCAGCTTTGCCTCATTGACACCTATTTACAGTCATAGGCGCAGTACCCATCAGCCCTTGCACCCGCAAATGCATCACATCACCACAGACAAGCCATGTACAATACACTTCCTGTATACAATATTTTGTCTTTTTGGGTTGTCGTGCTGGAGTTGCTTTCCTAGTGGCTCTCTGAATGCGCAAGGTTAGTGGGCTGTAGAAGCCAGCGAGTTTAGCAGAATGGTCATTGCGTCAAAAAGTAATATGTGAACAAGATATAACCCTCCTTGTCTCACTGGCGGTGAGTTCCTGTTTCTTCACATAGTCATTCACATCTCATTTTCTGAACCTCTTTATCCTCACAAGGGTCGTGGGGGGTGCTAAAGCCTATCCCAGCTGACTTCAGGCCAGAGGCGGGGGACACCCTGTACCGGTGGCCAGACGATCGCAGGGCACAAGGAGACGGACAACTCACACCAATACCTAGGGGCAATTTAGAGTGTCCAATCAGCCTACCATGCATGTTTATGGAATTTGGGAGGAAACCGGAGTACCCAGAGGAAACCCACGCAGGCCCACGGAGAACATGCAAACTCCACACAGGTGGATGTGACCTGGATTGGAACCCAGGACCCCAGAGCTGTAAGGCCAACGCGCTAACCACTCGCGCTACATACCATTGTAAAATTATTTCTATTTGCCATCCATGCAGTCCAAGGAAGTAAAAAGGGGGGTGTCACCTGATGAAAAACTAGACAAAAACTTTTCATGTTGTCTGCAGTTGATTCAAGAATCAAAAGGCCAAACTGGGTTGACTTTTTTCCCGTCACACAATATAGCACACATTGCAGAGGAGCGGCATATGGGTGTCGTCCATGTAGGAAGCCTCTCATTAGCCAATACACAAAAAAGCTAGACTGGAATTTGAATAGGCCCTTGCTGACAAAGAGCAACAACAATAGGATTTTATTATACGGAGCAATGAGACCTAGATCAATCTTTTTGAAACCAATGGCTTCAATAATATCTGACGTCACAAGGGCGAGAAGTACACAGAAAAGCGCATGGTGTCCATGTTGCTTGAGTGCTGTGGGTGTTGGGGAGCTTAATTTATTCAATTGAATCAATATTTTAAAGGAAATGCTGTTACCCTCACTTCATGGTTTTGATGGCTTTTTCAGTTTTCTAACATGACACCCACCCCAAGAATATAGCCATCACCAAAATAGCATTTCTTAAGAAGAACAGAGGCACCTGTGGCGCGTTTTGAACACAATTGAAGAAGTAGAACTTCACTCTCTATCCAATGTCAAGACTTTAAAACAGGACTTTCTGGAAGATTGGAAAATGAAATGTGTTGCATTCTGTCAGAAATGGGTTCATACAATACCTGGAAGACGTAGTGATGTCTTTCATAGAAAATACAAGATATGGTGGCTTTTGTTGGGCATGTATTGTTAGTATTGTATGTTCAGCACCAACCAATTTTTGTGAAAATGTTAAATTTGTCTTTAAGCTTCTATCAAGAACCTATGTAGAAAACTCAATTATTATGAACCGGCAAACAACTTGTTTTTAACTCAGATGTTTATTAAAATCTTACTTTCATTATTAGTTTATCATTAGCCATATATTTTACACAGAGCCAGAAAAGTTTTAGTTTTTACAATAGATACAATGCATGAAATGGGTGGGAATAATGGGTCACCCGGTGGCTTCTCTGCTCTAGCATCTGACGCTTCATCAGACAATTCTGTGTGTACTACAGGGCTCTATGCTTAACCCTTATTATAACCTTTCACACTCTTCAAAAAGCTTGGTGCATTAGAGATGTAACAGTAGAATTGGCATGTGTTTGCAAAAAGCAAGGTCCATTAATATGAGGATGTCAACAACCTCCTATTTTGTTAATCAAAGCATCACCACAATTTAGTAGGTATTTGAAGTTAAATTTAAAAAAAAGATGTTCTTCCAATGAAACTTTTTCATTTATTTAGGTGTATTTCCAACAGATAAACTGTGTAGGGATTACAACAGTTTGTGTATGTGCCTTCCACTTTATATGAGAATAAAAGTTATAAACTGTTCACTGGCCAGGTGGGCACTTGGAAAATATAATGTGACTGCTGATTTCTAAGACCCACCATTTCCTTAAACACAAATAGAATTCCCAATTTCTTACATCTCTCATAGCACCTTCTGGGCAGAAAATAAGCAGCTGCTCATTATCAATGGAAATACTTTCACACAGGACAGAGACCTGGGAAAAACACTAGCTTTGATGAGCAGTGTGAAAGAGGCTATTGACACATACTGTAGGTAGAACCACAGTATATTGCTCTCTCCTCCACTCTAATCTGCTATGCAGGAATTCTATACTGATGACTCCACATTACATTGTATCACACATGAGCAATGAGACGGTAATACATTAGGAGCCCGCTAATGTATTCGCGATTTAGGGAAGATGGAAATTTGGCCAGACTGATGGAGTATCACCTATACTAAGCCTAGTAGTAAGTGTAAAGTATTGCTGTTGTCTTCAGAAAGGAACCAATACCACTATCAAGTCAATTTGCAGGATTGAATCTGGACCATTATGTAGACATCAAGGTAGGATAAACACATCTAATACAAATCGTATCTCCTATGAAAATCCCCAATAAGGGTTGATACCCTTAGGTATACAGCTCTTTTAACCCTCTAGAATTAAACATTATGGAGTATGCTTAAGGTGGTGAATGTTTTCCTTAACCTAGATAATTCTAGATATGAGCAAAGCTTGCATCGATCGATTTCACAAATCCATTAGGCTGAAATAAACTGCACAACAAAGGGTTTGTAATTCGGTCTATCACTTTCATTAGGAGCCAATACCAATTCATCCATCCCACCACTCCTTTTCTATACTCCTTATCCTCTTCAGGACTGTAAAATGCTAGATTCTATCTCAGCCTGATTTTAGGTGGAAGGGTCACTGAATCAATCACAAAATCTGGGATTGAAACCTAGACCCCAAAACAGTGAGGCCAATGCGCTAACCACTCGGTGTCCAGGACGCCTATTTAAAACCTACCCATTATTACTGTTATAGTGTGAGCATCACAATTACTACCTCTGAGCACTGTTGCAAGCCCTAATAGTGTCATGCACAATACACCAGACCAACTTTGAAATATAATTCTCTCAGAAGTAATGAATCATGGGAGAAATAGCTTCAGGGAGGTGGAATCAATGATAGCCATATAGCCTTTGCAATTGTTTCACACCATGGCAGAATTCCAAGTTTAGGAGGAGAACAGCAGCATCAAGCTGATGAGGTGATTGGCACAACTTAAAACAAAGGACAAGCTACGACATGACGAAAGTTAAAATGACAAGAGGCTGAGTGTTTCCTAATTGGCTCCTAGTACCAAAGGTTGTGGCGGTCCTGTATTTGAGCTACTTAGAAGAAGAAAAATACCGGTAATAGTAATAACCTTCAAACCGCTTATCCTCACAAGGGTAGCGGGTGGTGCTGGAGTCTATCCCAAACAACCACGCGAAGCAAGCATGGGACACCCGGAATTGGTTGCCGGCCAATCGCAGGGCACGATGAAACAGACGATCGCTCACGCTCACAATCAAATCGCTACTGCAACAGTTCCCCATCTTGTGGAAGACGTCCTGTGCGTGGTTCCAGTTTTTGTACAACTTTACAACGTCTTTTTGAGTCTGTATCCATTTTAGCTACCGCAACCAAGATGGCGCCGTTCAAGTGGCAGCCGGCGGGGGTAGCTCCGTCCACTCTTGCTCGTTTCGTGTTTTTGCTGCTTTTCTGTCTTAATGATTTGATTTGGTGATTCTCAATGATCCCATTTACTTTGACTTGCTTTGTACTTCGTGCTTTTGCTTTGTTGTTCTGTCTAATCACCCTCTTGCTACTGCCACAATGAAATTTCCGGAATACAGGATGAATAAAGTTATCCAATCCAATCCAATCCAACATGGGGTGACTTATAAGAATAACAATAGTAATACATTTAATTCATTATTTTATCTTCTTAATTTATGATTGAAACAGGGTGACCACCTAAGTTTGTGTTTAGGTTTCGAAACCTGACGGTAAGAGGGGTAGAATTCACTGTATTAGTAGCAAAAATGTCAGATGCCATATTGTTACATACAGCATGTGCATTTTTAAAATTGCCCACAATTGCTCTTAGGTGAATGAAAAAATGATGCCTTAAGTGTTTGTGATGTGCCTCCTCTCTGTTTCTTTCCCGCTTTCTATAAATAGAGAAAAGTGGTGCTGTCTCTCATATTTCATGTGTCACTGATTCAGGCAGTCACAGCTGAAGTATTTACCGCATATTCTTTTCTAACTCAGCTTTCTGTCTTCTGATCTTCTCTCCTCTTGATGTTACAACCCATAAACGTAAAGGCTACATTTTAGATGGGAAAGATCAAAAGCTTAGTAGTAAATGTGGGTTTTTATAATATCTACAGGCACATTTTATGCAATAGAGGGGTGAGTATTTGTTCATTTACTCATTTTCCATACTGCTTAACCTCACATGGGTTGTGAGTGCCCGGGGAAAACCCACTGCACACAGTGAGGACTGACCTGGGATCGAACCTACAACCCCAAACTGCGAGGCCAACACCCTAAACACTCGGCTGCTGGGCCTGCCACTTTTTTGGAATTTCATTTTAAAATACAGATGTAATACTGCAATACTGATCAACATTGCATTTATTCCGTTCCAGAGCAAAGATTTTTTTTAAATGTTTTTTTAGATTGCAGCTGTCTACTGCCTGATGTTTCTCAGGCAACAATAATGAGGCTTTGATTTTCATTCATTCATTCGTTTTCTGTGCTGCTTATCCTGTGCTGGAGACCATCCCAGCCATCCACAGACACCAGGCAAGGGACACCCTGAATTGGTGACCAGCCAAACGCAGGGCACAAGGGGACGGACAGACAGCCATTCACACTCATACCTAGGGCCAATTTATAGTGCTCAACCAGCTTACCGTGCATGTTTTTGGGACATGGGATGAAACCGAAGAACCCAGAGAAAACCCACGGAAGCCCGGGGAGAACATGTAAACTCCACACAGGAAAATCTAAACCTGGGATTGAACTCTCAATCTCAGAACTGTGAGGCCGACGCGCTAACCACTCGTTCACCGGGCCAACGGTTTTGATTTTAATTTTTTCATTCAAAGTGATTCCATAGTTTTTGTTGATTAGTGTTAACTTTCCAGGGCTTTGACGAGGTCACAAATTCAGGGTGTCCCCCGCCTCTGGCCTGATGTCAGCACCCCCCGTGACCCTAGTGTGGAAAAGCAGTTGAGAAAATGAGATGAGATGAGATGAGTCAACCTTGCCCTGAAGATGTGCCTGGCGTGATCCTTTTTTGTGTGATACCTACTCCTGCCTTTGGCCACTTGATTATTCCATGATCAAGTACTAAAAACTAAATTTAACCTGCAGTATGTCAACCATGATGATGCTCTTAAAGTGAAACCGATAAATGTATTTTCATTGTTCTGGGCTATTGCTTACATATAAATAGATGACTTAAAAGCAAAAGACTAACCAGGAATTATTTCTTTGGAATTCATTCATCTTCCATACTGCTTATCCTCACAAGGGTTGCGGGAGGTGCTGGAGCCTAACCCAGCTAACCACAGGCAGCAGGCAGGGGACACCCCGAATTGGTTGCGAGCCAATCACACGGCACAATGACACAGACAGCCACTAATGCTCACAATCACACTACCATCAAATGAGGATCGAAATCTCAAAGTTCATTGAATGAAAGTTCAACTAGTATTAGGGAGAATACATAGTAAAGTAAAAACAGACTGATTTCCTTGAGTGATTTTAAAATACCTTGCCTGGAGGTGTGAGGACACTAATAAATCTGCTCTATTACAGTCATGAAGACGTGTTATTATTTCATTTTACTGTAGCGGTTCTGACAAATTCCCAAGCTTTGACTCACATACAGTGTCCCTTTATCATTGACGCAGACACAATGCATAGGCATGAGCCAGACAGCTTTTTCTGCCTCATCCTGATGAGACAGTGATTAACATTTGGTTTAATAAGATATAGTATTTTCTTTGAGCTATTTTCAAAAGTATGACATTCAAACAAGACTGAAAACTTTGTGTTACCCATTAATGTTTTTTCAACTGCTTTTGTAAGCCTCATTTTCAAAATGAAAAGTAAAAAAAAAGAAAAAGAAGCAGAAAGAAACCTTCAGGTTAACGATCTTATTAATCGTAAGATTAATTTCCTGCCAAGGTTTTTTGACAACACAGATGACAAAGAATATCTCCCCCCTATTGAATATCTAAGACTTACCTTGATGGTTCATTCCAACTCATTCATTCATTTTCTGAACCGCTTATCCTCAAAAGGGTCGTGATGGGTGCTGGAGCCTATCTCAACTATGGACACCAGGCAGAGGATACCCTGAATCAGTGCCAGTCAATAATTGCAAGGCATGAGGATACGGACAACCATTCACGCTCACACTAATACGAAGGGGCAATTCAGAGTATTCAGCCAACCTACTTTTCATGTTTTGGGAATATGTGCGGAAAACAGAGTAATTTCTGTTTTCATTTAAAATTTGAAAACTATTTGAAAAATTATTTAACTTAACGCTTAATGCGCAATTTGGCTTTGGTGTCAATGTTCATGCTTCTCCATTTCCTGACCATATCTTTGTTGGGAAAACTTTTAGGCTAAATTTTGTGCTAAAAAAAATTATACCAGACTGTAATACAATGTTTTACCAGTTTATTTTGTATTATATTTGAAATCTGTAACATATTTTATTGAACTTATTTACATTAATATCAGCAGTGGGGATAATTAAATAAGTTGCAAATGTAAAGTGACAAATGCACCCTGCAAAGCACCTACATTGCCAAGAGCAATATGTTGCACGGTTGAATGGGACACCAAAATGCTGAGCAAACCTTAAAAACAATGAGCAGATTAGTGGCTGTCAGGAAGCTGGTTTAATGGTAGTATAGTGAATGAAGAGGCTTTAAGACCAGACAATGCAGTGCTACACTGGCCAAAAGCCATTTCCTCCACTACACATGCTCAACTGTGCTCACACATACACACTTGCAAAGGTTTGGAAATGAATGAGAGCTTGGAGTGCATAAAGTTTAGAAATGTTCCAAGAGAGAACGAGAGATCGAGAGAGAGAGAGGGAGAGAGAGAGACAGAGAGGGAGAGAGACAGAGAGGGAGAGAGACAGAGAGACAGAGAGAGAGAGAAGAGAGAGAGAGAGAGAGAGAGAGAGAGAGAGAGAGAGGGAGAGAGAGAGAGAGAGAGGGAGAGAGAGAGAGACAGAGAGACAGAGAGACAGAGAAGAGAGAGAGAGAGAGAGAGAGAGAGAGAGAGAGAGAGAGAGAGAGAGAGAGAGAGAGAGAGAGAGAGACGGGGGGGGGGGGTAGACAGAAAGAACCTAGAATAAGCAAATTTCAGCAGGAAGAAATGTCAAATGAAAGTGTGTGTTATTCTTGATGTAATTTGTCTAAAGCATGTCTCAGACTTGGCGGCCCGGCGTGTGAGTGGTTAGCGCATCTGCCTCACGGCTCTGGGGTCCTGGGTCTAGGTCGGTCCACCTGTGTGGAGTTTCCGTGTTCTCCCCGGGCCTGCGTGGGTTTTCTCCAGTTACTCTGGATTCCTCCCACATTCCAAATACACACATCGTCGGCTGATTGGACACTCTAAATTGCCCCTAGGCATGAGTCTGAGATGGTTGTCCATCTCCTCGTGCCCTGAATCGCTTTTCCTCACAAGAGTCGCGGGCGGTGCTAGAGCTTGTGCCAGCTGACTCAGGGCTCAAGGCGGGAGACCCCCTGTATTGGTGGCCAGCCAATCGCACAGCAGAACGAGACAGACAACCAACCACGCTCACACTCATACCTGGGGGCAATTTAGAGTCTTCAACCACCTTACCGTGCATGCTTTTGCAATGTGGGAGGAAACCAGAGTACAAGAGAAAACCCATGCAAACCCGGGAACAACATGCAAACTTCATTTGACTTCACAGGAGGACCGATCTGGGATCAAACCTTCGCTCTCGGAACTGTGAGGCCAATGCACTAGCCACTCTTCGCCAGGCGTACGACTCGTACGGTGTTTGTAAGGTTTTTGGGGGGTTTGTAAGGGGAATCATAATCATTTATAAGGGCAGTTATCGGCAGAGGTTGACAGGTATGCTAATATGAAGAACATTCATTCATTCATTTTCTGAACTGCTTTATCCTCACAAAGGTTGCGCGAGGTGCTGGAGCCTATCCCAGCTGACTTTTTGGGCATATGAAGAACATTTCTTGTTAATTGTAGCTAAAATTGGAGAACACAAGTCAAAATGAATTCTCAACGAGGGCCTCATAATGCGTTAAATGACTATGTGTCACTTTTTTCTCAACAGACATACTGCAGGAATAAGAACAAGTAAAACTATTTAAAGCCCACTGTCAGACTATGCCTAATCCTATAACGCCTGCCCAGTCATAATTACACTTGCAAACATGTTCACAAAGACAACAACATGTAATTTCACACATTTATATTATTCAATTAAGTTAATTAAGTCAATTGAGTTTTGTTTATAGCTCGAGGAACTAGTGCAAATACTCAGTGGTATATAAAAAATTCGTAATTTTGATTTGATAGTGCAGGGGTGGGCAAACCGGTTCTCGAGGGCCACTGTGGGTGCAAGTCTTTTTTCCAACCGATCCAGCACAGACACGTTGACCAATGAGATTTCTGCAGAAAACAAGAAGCAACTGGCTGCAATCCACTTATTGCACTTATAGGACACCAGATTGGTAAAAAGGTGTCTTCTTTATGTGTTGGAATGAAAAACCGCACCCACTGCGGCCCTTTGTGGAATAGTTTGCCCCCCCTCCCTGTGATAGTGTCATATATGTCATAACATGGTTTGTAAGATTTAAGGAAATTAAGAAATTTCTACATGGGGCATGCCTGCCAATTCAAAATTTCTGCTGTAGTGTTCATGGTTTTTTGACATAAAAAATTGTAAAGCCTTCATTGACAAGAGACAGGACAAGCACTTTGAAAGACTGAGCGAAAAAAACTGATAAAAATGGTGAAACAAGGAGACAACAAAATCATATTGGTTGATGGTTGCAAAACAAATCCTTAAGAAATCCAAACATTAACAGTCTGCTTTGACTCAGCTGCTGTCTTTGACACTATCTTATGAAATATTACAATATGAGGGGACACAGAGTTGAGACAGGGGCCTTTAGATATTTTTGTCTTCAAACTCATACAAAGTCCACATGAAGTTGTAATTAACAAAATATTAGCATGGCTCAGTGGTCAAGTAGATTGTTTGTTTGATTGAGCCCCACCCTGAAGGACATGTTCAACTACCCTTAAACAAGCACATTGAGTAACTTGAAGTTGATGTGAAAAACCATTGAATATTTTTGAAACATTTTTTTCTCTCAAACTAAGCGCCTGAGCAGTAGTAGTGCCCTGTGAGGATGTCTTCTTATGCTTCTGCTGCGCAAAGTATTTCATAACCTCAAAATGTCACATGTCAGCACCATCATAAACCAAGGACCCTTCCTACTAGACAGGCAATCAAAAAAGCTTAAGTAAGATTGGAAGCCAGATTCTTCTCATTACTTCAGCCTTGTCAAATTACAACCAGAAATCATAAATCAATGTAGGTATAACGCATTTGCTCCACGCCCAGCCTTCCACCTACTCTCTCTATGAACAACATGCCCCTGTCGGCTGGTTTTGTTAGAACGCAAAAGGCTAGACTGTTCCCGACTTACATCACTAGTCCCAGTTTCCACATCAACCGCAACTTGGCAACAGCTGCCCCACAGGGGATTTATTGGTCGAACAATTTAATGAGAGTAGGTTTATGGAATTGTTTCCCAGATATTTTCTCTTAGCCCCCTGATAGAAGAAGAAAATACTCCACACCTTGATTAGAAATACTAGTAGCATTGGTCTAATTGACATGAATACACTATATTCCTGCAAAAACAGTATCCTTATCATTTAACAACACCATTTTTGCTGTAATATATGAGCGACCCCTTGATATGCCTCATACTGCCTTGCCTTTTATTCATTCATTCATCTTCTATACCGCTTATTAGATTAGATTTGATAACTTTATTCATCCTGTATTCGGGAAATTTCACATATATACACATAGATGTACATGTAAACATACAGTTGATCTCACAAGGGTCATGGAGGGTGCTGCAGCCGATCCCTATAAATGTTTACAATCACACCGCTACCGAGTGGGGATTGAACCCAGACTCCCCCCACCAAAGTCAGGCAAAAGAACCACTGGATCATCTGGTGCCGCCTTGCATTTCATCCCCATTAAATATTTTTTGTTTTCTTTAGAATTTGGATTACCCAGAAAATCTACTATTGCATCTGCATCACGACTACGAAAACATCTCAGACCAAATTCCACTGCTTAATAATGCCTGCGACAATCAGACCGAGGAAATCACAAGGGTTCTTATGAGAGCACAAGGATTCAGGCGCGATAACATGAATTCCACATAAACAAGAAGATGGCACGTCCCACCGTGACTACCACTTGTGAATAAACGATGGGTAAGTGCTACCTTTGTTTTATCTCGAACAAATCATTTAAATTAAATCGTCGCATGAGTTTAAGACAAACAAGACTTTTGTGCATAAGAACATTACAAGCTCATGAAAAAAGCGAATGAATATTGTATGTATTCATGAAAATGGAAAGAATAGACAAATTCTGCGATCCTAATCGACAACAGTGCAGTGCAGTTTTGCAAGGGAACCGTGAGTTTTATTTTGCATCAGTGCTAAACTTGCTTTCCAGCACAGGGGAATTGTGTCAATCTCACGACGTCCGGAAAAAATTTACTTGTGCGTCATCATTACGATTAGATCCGTCACATTGTAGACATTTCACGGGCGGTGAAATTTGTCAGCTTGATTAGTATGCTTGAGAATATCTACGACGTCGTGAAAACAAACAAACCGCAAGCGATATAATTGAGCCTTCAGGGTTGCTCCGTCTTCCATTCGGTGCTGTGCATGGGCATGTTCGGTGTATAAAAACCCTACACATAGAGGTAAATTTTGAGAGGCCAACAGCTGAGGTTATTACCCCAACGTGACTTTCCTCAATATACATTAAAACAGAGTTGTTACCAGTCCCCGACCATTTCCCTGATTGGACTCTTTTGCTCCTTGAATATAGCTTTTAGACTATTTTTGTTTTCTGGCAATATCGGCATATTCTTTGGTGTCCTCTCTCGACCATCTCGTAAGGAATACTTCAAAATGCGCCGCAGTGGGTGCAGGCTTTCGTACCAACCTCTAAAGAGGAAGCCTTTCCACAAATCTGGTATCTTAGAAGTGCAATCAGTGGATGACAGTAAGGTGCTTCTTGTTTCAGCAGAAACCCCATTGGTTAAACTGTCTGTCCCAGATCGGTTGGAACGAAAACCTGCACCCACAGCGACCCTTGAGAACCGGTTTGCCCACCCCTGACCTAGTGTCAGTTGTCTGTCCGTGACATAGAGGTTGTTCTCAGGAGAAAGCACAGTCATAATCGGTCCTTAATGTCTGCATACATACATTATCTAAGTAGCACTGCAACATACAACATTGTAGCATTAGTAAGGGGATGTTCGTCCAGAGAATTCAATTGTGACATCTGTCATATTGGATTGGAGTCTCCGGAGGAAAAAATGCCTCATTACACCAAAATATTCTTCCTTCTTTCTGTTCTTCTTGAGTGATCTCCCTGACTCCACAGTGGGATCCCTGGTGGGAGGAGCTAATGTGTAAACAGGGGAGGGAGGATTGAGGACAGAGGAGATTGGAAATAATGAATTTCTATGCACCCAGGGTCTTAGCCACTCACCAGAAGGATGGCTCACCGAAACAATAACGTTAGCCTTGGCCTGTTTGGCTTGGCAAAGGGATGAAAGATTCAGCAACAGCTTAATCATGTGTTGCTTTAATGTCAATCCATTCTTTTATCAAAGCTGAATTGTTTAGCACATGTATATTTTGTCAACAAAAAACAGACCCCAATACAACTGTTTGGCTCAAGCAAACACTGGATCGCAAGTGACAATCAGGTCGCTGATTTATAGATCCCTTTTGGCTGTGTTTTATTTTAAGGGATAGAACGGAAAACCGCTTGGGTTCAGACAAGGAGGTAAAGTGCACCTGTTGTTTTCCATCATCCATTAGTTGAACCAGAATGGTACTTACTTAAGTGGGGACTGCATGGAGCGGAAAGCTGCCCCCACTATATATATATATATATATATATATATATATATATATATATATATATATATATATATATATATATATATATATATACATATATATATATATATATATATATATATATATATATATATATATATACACATATATATATAGACACATATATATATACATATATATATATATATATATATATATATATATACATACACATATATACACATATATACACACATATATATACACATATATATATATACATATATATACACATATACATATAATGCTGCTTCAAACCAAAATTGCTCAAATTCCTATGGAATTGTAGGGCTGTGACCTTAAGACTTTTTGTCAATCCTGTTATGACGGACGTAATTGCCTTGTGTGTATTGTGCAAAAACAGTCACAAGAAAGATCGATTTGCTGATACTGAAATTAATACAGCAGAAAAATGTAGAATATATTGAGGAAAGTGAGTGTTTGGCTGTGTTCTACCATAGAATGAGTGTATGATAGTTTTAAAGCGTGTTCACACAGAGTGCATACATGACCTGAGCTCTTTCATTCACAACTCAGTTGCCATAACAACGTATAGCTCTGTTGGATGTGAACACGGGATAAATTACACTATGCAGCAAAGAGATAGCTCGCAAATAGCATTTTGGTGTCCGCCCTTTCGTTTTGCTTTGTTGTATAAGTAAACTTTTTTTCCCATCTGCCATACTACCTTACTTCAACAAATTACTTGCCAGATGACTTAGGGCGAAAGGCCAACTAAATCCAAGACTGGTCGCCAGTCAGAGAGACAAACATTGATTCACACTCACAATCGTAAGGCCACCAGAGGGGAACGAGCCCGCGCCTGCCTGCACCAAAGTTAAGGGAGTGAGCCACTACACCATCAGGCAGCTTCATTTGTCATCATGTGTTTCACTAACAGTTAATATTATTAGCAAATCATCTTATAGATATTGAACTTAATGAAACCTATGCAAGCTGGAGCAGCTCAACAAATTCTGATGATAAAAGAAAAAAAACACTCTTAAAAGTGCTGTGAGCCATGCTACAGTGTGCTTCCTCAATTTTTCAACAGGGACTTGGCTGTGGGTTCTCTCTACTGTTCACCATGGATCTTCGGTAATAAGGCTTACAATGTAAAAGTAGGGTGGATTCAGAGATGGGCCTAGGTACCTAAGGGAGGCTCATTGCAATTCATTTTCTCAACCGCTTATCCGCACAAGGGCTGCAGAGGGGTGGGGGTTGCTGGAGCCTATCCCAGCCAACTACAGGCACCAGGTATGGGACACCCTAAATTGGTGAATCCCAGGGCACAAGGAGACGGACAAACATTCATGCTCACATTCATACCTAGGGGCAATTTAGAGTGTTCAACTAGCTTACCAAGCATGCTTTTGTGATGTGGGAGGAAAACACCCGGAGAAAAGCCAAGCAAGCCCAATAAGAACATGCAAACTACCCGCAGGGAAGTCCAAACCTGAGATTGAACCCTATATATATGTATATATATGTATATATATATATATATATATATATATATATATATATATATATATATATATATATATATATGTATATATATGTATATATATGTATATATATATATATATATATATATATGTATGTATATATATATATATATATATATATATATAATTTATTTCTGTATATATATTTACATCATCTCATCTCATGAACTGCTTTATCCTCATTAGGGTCGTGGGGGGTGATGGAGCACAAGGAGACGGACAACCATGCACCCTTACACCCATACCTAGGGGCAATTTAGAGTGTCCAATCAGGCTACCATGCATGTTTTTGGAATGTAGAAGGTACATATATATGTTGTTGAAGGGTGATAGAATTTGTATATTTGGCACTTAATCAAAAAAGATTTGGGGGCTTAATTGCCTTGGCTAATTAAAATAATGCCAAGGAAAAATCTGGCCCCTTGTTTCTACAGTTTGATAACTCCACCAAATGCATAGTTGCAACAATTCAGAGCATTGATTTTTTTTTCACGGGAAGAAAAACAGATCAAAACGTGTGAATGAAAATCGACAAAGGTTTTTTGCTCAACACCCACTTGCAGATCCACCTTTTTGCCCGGCCACACAACACAATTGACTAGAAATTTTAAGCAAATGCTCTGATCCATAATCATTTGGGGTACATATTGAGATGTAGTTACTCCACAGTGTTACAGAGAAAGGGTGTTAATAACACGCAGTGGTCTTTTTCACCATGTGTGGATGAGAGACAGGCCCCGGCTGTGGCTATAAACTGGCTGAAAGGTGTGTTTGCATCCCCCTCGCAAGGCTCATGGCAGAAGCACACAACAACACTTCCTTCCATCGTGTCTTCACGTCGCTCTATAAAAGCCTACGCAAAACCACCGGGGATTGGACTCGATAAACCACTGTCGCACATTATAATCTTACAATGTCGCTCAAATTTAGGTCAATCTGAAAGTAATTTAGATTTTGCATTAGCGCACCCCCAGCTTCGACCCGGATGCATGGATAGATGGATGGACGGATGGGTGGCGAGTCTCTCTCACAAGGGGGTTTCCATTTTCCTCCCACGATCAATGCGAGCACGCCACAGCCCTCAAACGCGTAATAAAAACCGAAATCCACGTGAGGAAGACCGTGGCCAAATAACATCTGGTGTTCAAGCAGACTTTTCCTCAAAAACACATAGGCTACGCGCACACATATTCCTTGCTGGCAGTTACAATCAAAATGTATGGTGTTGATGGTGTATTTTTTTGGTTTGGGAAATGAGTAAACTGGAACTGGAATGACATTGCACTTGCTTACTGTAAAATAAATTCCCTCGGGGGATGGAGAGCCTCTTTTTCGCACCTCGACTTTCCTCCTCGCCGGCGTGGGAATCCGAAATTCAGACCATGAAAACGGGCTGTGGATCGTTCCAGCTTCCGAATTATGTTGGTCCAGCGCGTAGGGTGGAAGATGAAAGGTTCCCAGCATCCAAAGAGGAGCGAGCCAGCTGTGTGGAGGAACTGAGGGAGACGAGGGAGGAAGGAAGGAGCGGCCGGGCGAAAGCACTGCGCACAGGAGGGGAGGCAAAGAGTGGCTCACTTGTGTGCTTTACTTTCTCACTCTCTCTCTCTCTCTCTCTTCCTGCGTGTGTATGTGCGCGTGCGCGTGTGTGCGTGCGTGCGCGTGTGCGTGCGTGTGCGCGCGTATGTGTAGTTCACAAAACAGCGTCATTTCATCCCTGCGAGACAGACCGACAGACAGTTTGGGTAACAGTGTTAACAGCGACCCCTACTGGTGATGAAAGGACATACATACTGTCTGGATACTAGAGAGAAAAAGTCCAACTGGTATGTATTGGGACCAGGCGCGTGCACAGATAGACACTTGGTGGAGTTAAGCACATGCGATTTTTTTTTCCCTGATGGGAAAATTACCCTTGCAACCTCAACCCATTTTTATACACGTTATATCAATGGTGAAAATACATAAATAAATAAAATAGAACCATATCTGAGAGGCGTTTCTTTGGATTGGATTGGATAACTTTATTCATCCAATATTCGGGAAATTTCGTTGTCACAGTAGCAAGAGGGTGAGGATGCAGAAATAGGAAAGGCATTTTAGACATAAATAGATAGGTAATAAGTAAGTTAATAATAATAATAACTAGTGAGGATTCTGCCCTGACCTGATGTGCAGTGTACACTTACCTTACCTCTTTTTCAGCCTCCTCCACACGCCACGCTGAGCCTTACACTCAGTTTGAGGTCTATGTAGTAGTGTATCTTCTCGGTACTTTTTTTAAAACAATTACACCAATAAATTAAACGCAAAACAGTACTGTCACTCCACCTTACTCAAACAACATGTTGTATGTTCTTTGCAACACCATAGAATAAACAACAACATTTTTTTATATCAAATTTTTCAAAAACAGAAAGCATCCCTTTAAAATATATTCAGAGGTTAGTCTGCAGCTAGCAAATGTTTTAAATAACATTTTATCTCTGTTATCACACACGTTCAAATATATGCATGAAACTAGTAAATACTCAGACGTTGTGAGGACAAATACCTTAGTGGGGGGATTTGGAAGACAACAGACAATAATAAGTCTCTCTTTAACCTTATTCAATTCTGTTTGTAGACTCTCTTCTCTTCCTGCCTCATGCTATGTTTGTCTCTTTTTCTGTGTTTTCATCTGTGTCTAACATTTCTTTGTTCAGTCATGTGTAATCCATTTCCAAATGCCACAGTCACTGGCATCAGTGGCAATATAAATCTTGCACACATTGTTCTCACATGCACTGTTTGCTTGGGTGAACAAGAAAAGTACTGCCTGTTGAGATTATTGATGCACTTGTTTGGCCCTAGCTCTAATGCCATGCTCTTATCACCAAAAAGAAAATATTTGAGTGTGACTTATAATATTTTGACATTTCTGGAAAAAAATGTAATGTCCGTGATAACATAAGAATGGTGGTTCATTTATTGAAGTCTCCTCTTGTAAAATACTCTGTTTGAGCAATTCTGTTCCCCAGCCTTTCCTTTGCTACCTAATGACCTGACATTTCCACAGGGATCATTAAACTTTCATCTAAACTAATCTAAAAACTGAAGTCCCCTTGAGATAGACTTGCCTGCACCAGTGGAGAAACTAAACTTCCTTGTGCAAGATATGTGGCTTGACTGTGACAAAACCACTTGAAGATGCATAGTGCATTGTGTTAAGTGTGATCTTAAAAGGTGAACTAACATTCTCAATTATGTCACATGTAAAGAAAAACTAGTCACCCTTCTAAATTCAGCCCAGATAAATGTTTTATTCTGAATTCATCGCTGTTCATTAAAAAAAATATTTAACTCCAAATGTCCATTTTTATCTGACGAAACCACATCAAAATTAAAAACTTTAGATAATTAAAAAACATGTTAACTTGGTTTAAAATGTATAATATCTCTCATCTCATCTCATTTTCTAAACTGCTTTGTCCTCATTAGGGTCGCGGGGGGTGCTGAAGCCTATCCCAGCTGACTCCAGGCCAGAGACGGGGGACACCCTGTATTGGTGGCCAGCCAATCGCAGGGCACAAGGAGATGGACAACCATGCACACTCACTCCCATATCTAGGGGCAACTTAGAGTGTCCAATGAACCTACCATGCATGTTTTTGGAATGTGGGAGGAGACTGGAGTACCCGGAGGAAACCCACGCAGGCCCGAGGAGAACATGCAAACACCACACAGGTGGACGTGACCCTGATTTGAACCCAGGACCCCAGAGCTGTGAGGCCGACGCGCCAACGACTCGCGCCAACCACTCGCTCCACCGGGCCGCCCAAAATGTATAATATGTGTCCTGCAAATGAAAAATGTCTAATCCCTGTGTTTCAGCACCAGGGATAGTTCCAAGGAGCCACACAACAGGCAGTTTTCATCTCATCTCATTTTCTGAACCGCTTTATCCTCACTAGGGTCGCGGGGGGTGCTGGAGCCTATCCCAGCTGACTTTGGGCCAGAGGCGGGGGACACCCTGAATTGGTGGCCAGCCAATCGCAGGCCACAAGGAGACAAACAACCATTCACACTCTCACTCATACATAGGGGCCATTTAGAGTGCCCAATCAAGCAACCATGCATGTCTTTGGAATGTGGGAGGAAACCAGAGTACCAGGAGAAAACCCAAGCAGGCCCGGGGAGAACATGCAAACTCCACACAGGTTGGCCGACCAGGATTCTAACCCAGGTCTCCCACTGTGAGGCCGACCCGCTAACCACTCATCCAGTGGGCTCCCCAGGCAGTTCTCCTCACGGTAAATACTCGCCGAAGAGTGTGTGCATGACTGCCAGTGATTCCCCGTTGCGTGACAGTGAAGTCAGGGATGTTTAAGTCCCAAGTAGCATAAGCATTCCTCAGGGGGTATAGCATTTGCCCGACCACTAAGGGCTTGCCAACAAAGGAACATTTTGAGAGATCGTTGTTGTAAAGACGTGTGCTTTTGACGCCGACAACAATGCCTTTCTATTTCTCTTCAAAATCTCCCAATGCATTCTGCTGACACAAGTCACAGGCACAATGATAGGAAGGCGTTTCCACAGCAACGCTCTCCTTCATTGTGAGAGATGGAAACATGGATTCTTAAAGGTCAAAGGAGCTGATAATTCTAATGTATGTAATGCTTAGCTACTTAGAAACACAATTTGTACAGATTTCTCAATATACAGCCTGCTGTAGAAATAGTTGTCTGCACATTTTCCAAGTACTTTTAAGACAAACATCCCTTTTGGGGCGGCCTGGTGGCGCGAGAGCTTAGCGCGTCGCCCTCACAGCTCTGGGGTCCTGGGTTCATATCCAGGTCAGGTCCACCTGTGTGCTGTTTGTATGTTCTCCCTGGGCCTGCGTGGGTTTCCTCTGGGTACTCCGGTTTCCTCCACAATCCAAAAACATGCATGGTAGGACACTCTAGGTATGGGTGAGTGTGATTGGTTGTCCATCTCCTTGTGGCCTGCGATCAGCTGGGCACCGATTCAGGGTGTCCTTGGTCCGGAGTGAACTAGGATAGACTCCAGCACCCCCCGCGATCATAAAGAGGATGAATCCGTTCAGAAAATGAGATGAGACATCCCTTTCATCCGCTTCCACATTAAATACTCATATACATTAAATTGCCCTTGCTATGAGTGTGTGAATGGTTGTCTGTCTCTTTGTGCCCTGCAATCGACTTGGCACCGACTCAGAGTGTTCCCCCCTCTGGCCCGAAGTCAACTGGCATAGGCTCCAACACCACCCGCCACCCTTGTGAGGATAAGCGGTTCTCTTTGAAGCAATAGTTTTTTTCCATCACTGGTTGCAACAGTCCCATCTTGTGGTTATGGAACATATTGCACCACATCGGCACCCAGGTCTCCTTCATTATCATCGTTTTGTTTGTCCTTAAACTCCTAATGTTTTGAAACATCGTCGTATGATTTCTATCATTTCTGTGGTCATGGTTTATCTTATATATAATTTTACTGACAAGGTGACCATGAATGCAGCATCAGTCTCCTCTCATCCTTTGTGCCTTGTCATCCAATCAACGCTCAGTTTCAGTGTACTGACAGCTCATTGGCTGGGAAGGAGGAAGAAGCGAAGATAGTGGGCTGGATACATTCCAGGCATATACTCCTGCTGCTCATTACAGACTATCATCTTGTTTTGTTTGTTTGTTTTATAACGAGCACCATTGTTGTCGGAGTTAGTGCTGAGTATTTTTCCCCTGTTCTTTTGATATTGTGTTTTATTAGACGATAATGTCGTGTCCGAGGTGCAGTTTAGCCATTGGGTTCCCCTTTTTAATGTGCAACTGAGCGTTTAGGAGTCTAAAGGTAAGTGAAAGGTGGCATGGGACACAATAAGGTGACGTCATGACGAATTGAGTAATGTTATCAAGAAGTCCAAAATTTGGGAAGAGCTCAGCTTTTATTGAATGTACATTAAATTAGAGCTTTTGTAATTGACCATCATGTAGAATTAATTCAATTTGGCACTACTGATGAAAATGTGGTCCCCCTTTGTTTGGCACCAAGCTTTATTGATTTAATTTGAATTTAGCCATACTTACTCTTCAATCATTCATTAAATGGCATATATATATATATATATATATATATATATATATATATATATATATATATATATATATATATATATATATATATATATATATATATATATATATACCGTAAAACCTCTATTTGAGCGGCACCTCAATTTGAACGGCACTTTGGAGGAATAATTTAAAAATAGAACGGCACCCTCTATTTGAACGGCACCCTCTAATGGAACGGCACCCTCTAATGGAACGGCACCCTCTAATTGAACGGCACCCTCTAATTGAACGGCACCCTTTAATTGAACGGGACCTCTAATTGAATGGCACTACGGGGGACGATTGTAAAATAGAGTGGTATGCCGGTGAAATAGAGGTTTTACGGTAACACGTGATGCTTGTATTATAGTAGAAAATTACCGGGTATTTTAAACTTCCGCAGAGCTCGATAAGACTAAGATAAGTTGGCAGCCATGTCAAGCGGTTCCGAATATCTGGATGCACCCCCTTTGAAGCGGAAGAACTACGACATACACTTTAAACTGGAAGTTGTTGCGTACGCCGAGAAATACAATAAATCAAAGGCTGCAAAAGACAAGAAGGTTCCTCGTGCATGCATTCAACATTGGACGGAACAGAAAGCACAGCTCGAGGCTCAGTTGGAGGCGTCTTCGTCTTCAATTTCACCAACCAAGCGACTCCAAGGTCCTGGACGCCATTTGAATGACAAGGATTTTGACGAGAAGCTCATCAGCTGGGTTCGTCAGCAACGTCAGAAGAAGCTCTGCGTCAGCCACACGCTAATCCAGAAAGAGGCGCTCAGTATTTCGACCGACAAAAATTTCAAGGCGAGTAATGGCTGGTTGGAAAAGTTTTTGCTTCGCCACAACTTGGTCTCACGCTGCCCGACAATGTCGTTCAAGGGATGCGGACTGACCAACGCTCTCGACGGCTCGGAGGATTGCCAGATCCATTGTTTCAGGTCAGACGGCCCGATTCAGACTGGTTTGCAACTTCTCCAGCAAGCGCGAGCCAATGACCACGACGATGAACGTGAACTCACTCAGACACTCGACACTGATGCGGAAAGTGATGTGAATGACGAGGACAGCTACAACAACGATATGTCACTTGATTTTCACCAGTGAATTTGTAATTACTTACCAGTAATCGCCTTGTGTTTGTGCCATTTGTTAAATAAATATGCATGTTATCTGGTTTCTCTTTTCATCCATAAAATTTACCGCATCTTCTCTAAATTCTGACCAGCTAGTCGAAAAATAGAGCGGACCCTCTAATTGAATCGCACCTCTAATTGAACGGCACTACGGGGGAAAGTTTGAAAAATAGAGTGGCATGCCGTTGAAATAGAGGTTTTTGTTGTTATTGTTTAGAGTCTTGGTTTACAACAGAAACAGACATCCACTCATGCTCACAATCACACCGCCAAAAAGTGGGAATCAAACCCAGACTGCCCACACCAAAGTCTGGCGGAAGAACCACTGTACCATCGGGTGACCGCATAACTGTCAAGTATGGTAAAATGATATTTCGGGAATATGAATACAGTTTGCATGCTCTTGCTACGTTCTTTACTATGCGGGTCGATTGACAGTGGCAATACGTGTTTAGATACGTTAGCTAGTCATTGGAATTAAAATTGATGGAGTAATGAGATAGCATTTGTGCATCCTGTCAATGGATTATCAAATGAGATATTTCTTTGCCAATGTTCTCATATGTTGAGCAGAGCTGCCAACCTCCGTCGATCGCATTTCAGGAGTACCCTTGTCCCATTTCCGGAGTTTTTCCGGAGTGAATGCGATACATGCAAATTCGATATAAAATGTAAAAAAAATTATTGAAGGACAATTTGAATCAAACTGTTATTATTATGTTTTTACATTAATTGAAATATTGTGTTTTTGCAAACTATGAAAAAAGTACAGCATAATGTAAATAAGTTTATCTTTTGGTTTGGGTCCTTCTACGTGCGTTTTACAATCAGTAATTCCACCATGTGTTACGCTGAAGTCACACTTGCATGTTGTGCAAATGTCGGACCTTTCAGATATTTCGTCAAATATGAACCAATAAACTTCTGCGAGTGCCTGGGTTTCTTATTAGAAGGTTCATCCAAATTGCCATCCATTTTGAGCTTATCCCGAGCAAGCATATTGATCAGACTTACCAGTGCTGTGCACTCCTACTTGCTTTGGAGCATTCCTGGAAATTATAGGATTTGTTTCAAAACAAAAGACTGGTGGTTTGGTTAGCCTTAATAATAATTACTTCCCTTCTGAAAAAACCCAAAACAAAAATGGTAAAGCGATGGAAGCTACCTATGCAATCGTTTCCGAATTGATTGCCACGCTGAAGTTGCAGAAGATGAATCATTTATAACTGGGATGATTCACAATGCACTCGTGATACCGAATTCATCCTGTTTACAGTGCAGTTGAATCATATACGGAAGTAAGATGCGGAAGCCATTGCGACGGTGTGAAGGCATTTAATTGGAAAATTGTGTACTTTTCCAAAATCTTTGCTTAAAAAAAATTAAGTGAAATTTTTTTTAGATTTCCGGAGTTTAGGGAGGTTGGCAGGAGTTCCGGAGTTTGCGTTTCTTGTCCAGGTAAACTCCGGAAATTCCAGAGAAGTCAGCAGCTCTGGTTGAGAAAAGTAGCCCTCCTTTACTTCCGTCATGTCAATAACTCTCGCGGAACTCAGCTCTTTTAGTTTTGTGTTAACCTACCTTGCTGAAAATGTTTGAAGAGTCTATCATGTACTCATTTCATTTTTACTTTGAAATAGTCACAAGTTATGCACTATTTATGCTGATTGCTCACATGCTCATTGCTAACGTCAGTGTATTTCTCTTTTAGCCTTTGTCTTTTTCTGATTAAAATGCAAACAATGGAATGATAACTTTTTGGGATACATAATTTAATCCAAAAGTAGATGCAGAAGTAATCTTATGGTTCCTCAAAGAATCTTAACAGAGACTGATTAAATCAATTTGGAGCAAAGAGTCGAGATATTGCTATTGTTTGACATGAATGTAGAGTAGGGAATAGTGATGTGCCTGTTTTTCAAGTTTTACACTTGACTTTTAAACCATAGACCCTTTTATTGGACTTGAAGGTATCTGTAATGTTTCTAGACTTCATTATTTTTTATGTAAGAACTGCAAAAGCCACCTTGAAATGGAGAGACATAATGTGGAAATGTTTCATAAACAAGTATTGTTTACTACTATGGAATATTGGTAACTAATAATGCATATCTTCTCCTCTCATAGGTGTCCGAATGAATGAACAATGTCTGATTTTGAGGTCACATACGCTGACTTCATTGCCTCTGGCAGGACAGGACGAAGGAATGCCCTCCATGACATCCTGCAGAGTCCTACTGACCCTGAAGGCCGAGAGCTCCCCCTTACTTTTTCTCTATCCCAGCTTCATATTAATCCAGGAGGGGGAGGTAAATTGGTCCTTTAACATTATTTTCTGTATCCACAGATGGGTAGAGTAGCTACAAATCACTTTAAAATAAGACAAAATTCAAAGTGATGAGCAGAGTTCCAAATTATTGCTTGACCTAGTCAGTGTTCAAGGAAAAATATCGCCAAAAATATTAAACAGGACTACTAGAACTAAAATAAAATGTTGATGATGACATGAAATAAGGCAACGCATGAACCCTTTCTAATTGGCCATAATGTTGAGCAAAGTCAGACTTGCCATTTCTGGAAAAGTAGCTGATTTCATGCGCCCTACGACTGATTGACGATCAGTCTAGGGCACCTGTGTCAAAGTGGCGGCCCGGGGGCCAAATCTGGCCCGCCGCATCATTTTGTGTGGCCCGGGAAAGTAAATCATGAGTGCCGACTTTCTGTTTTAGGATCAAATTAAAATGAAGAGTATAGATGTATATTAAATTTCCTGATTTTCCCCCTTTTAAATTACTAATTGTAATTTTTTTAATCATTTTTTTCTGTTTTTAGTTCAAAAATAATTTTGTAAAATCTAAAAATGTATTAAAAAAAAGCTAAAACAGACATTGTTTTAGATCTATAAAAAACTGAATATTCAGGGATTTTAATCCAGTTCTTTTAATCCATTTATAAAAAATTCTAAATATTATATCTAAAATGGTCCGGCCCACATGAAATCGAGTTGACGTTAACGCGGCCCACAAACCAACCCGAGTCTGACACCCCTGGTCTAGGGTGTAGTCTGCCTTTCACCCGAAGTCAGCTGGGTTAGACTCCAGCAACCCCCGCAACCCTTTCAAGGATGCGCGTTATGGAATAGCTGATTTCAATATCACAAACTATCGGTTAAATGAAATGTTTCTTATTGTTGATCAGTGGATAATTTTCACAAAAGTTATTGAGGCATCTGACAACAGTTTTAAATGGGGGGGCAGTACTGCTACTGTTAAGTTTTTGCTATACAACATTTATTCATCTCCCATTCCACACTTCCTCATAAGAGTAGCGGGGGTTGCTGGAGCCTTGCTGACATGCAGGCTACACCCTAGAATGGTCACCAGACTGTCATAAGGCACACAGAGAGACAGACCACCATTCACATTTACAGTCATACCACCACCAGTGGGAGTTGAGCCCGCAACTACTTTTCCCCTTGTATTTTTGCTTGAAAATTTGCGTAAAGAAAAATATTATTTCAAATTAAACAGACATTGGAAACCTGATTGACCTTAGGTTTGCGCAGCTTTCAAGTCCATCTTAATTTTGATTGTAACTAAAAATAGTCAAATTCAGAGTGCATTTTAAACTGTTATTTCTGATCTATTTATTTATTTATTTCAACCCTTGCACAACAGGCTCACTTCAAGTTTTGGTTTCAATTTCCATCGGTGCTTGGATGAATGATAAATTTTACATTATCATCAGCAGAATTTAACTTTAGATGTTCCCTAGTCACGCTTTTAACGTGCCAAACCAGTTCTATTAGTAAAGGTGAGGTATAAGCAAGCAGTTTAAATGTTAAGTAAATTACTGTTCTGAAACGAAAACGTCTATGTAAGATAAGAAAACACATTTCTCTTGTTCCCAGATGCAAACGACATTGATGACACTGAAAGCTCATCCTCCTCGATTCAAAGAGAGGCGGCACAGAAGAACAGCTAACCGGATGCAGTCAGTCTCTGGTAAACAAAACTTTGATGGAACAATTCCTGGCCATGCCTGGACGAAATCCTCTTTTCGTGTTTGGCAGATGCCTTTGCATTCTCAATACGATGAAATAAGTGAGTAGAAACTCACGCTAAAACCTGAAGTCCAGTTTTGGGAGCTACAAAGTGTAAAATCCTCTTTGCTCACACGTCTTCCGTGCACCACACAACTTTAGTGTGTGCTATAGATTTCAAATGAAATGACAGGAAGTTGTATGAATACATTTTCTGAATTAAGTGCAGTGCTAGAAACACAAATGAAGGTAAATGGAAAGAGAACCTCTGTTTCTTTTGGAGCAATTTCTGAGCTTACTGAAATGGGTTGTAGTAGGTATAGAAGAAAGGTGTCAAACTCGGGTTGGTTCGCGGGCCACATTAACGTTAAGTCAATTTCATGTGGGCCGGACCATTTTAGATATAATATTTAGATATTTTTTTTAAATTGGATTAAAAGAACTGGATCAAAAGCCCTAAATATTTAGTTTTTTTTATAGACCTAAAACAATGTTTATTTGAGCTTTTTTTTCTTAGTCAGGGAAAACATATTTTAATCATTTGTTTTTCATTTCTAAAGGAAACATTTTTTTTAATTATGTTCAATATTAAAGTGGAAAACAGAAAATATTTTTATATATTAATTTTTAGATTTTACAAAATGCTTTTTGAACTAAAATCAAAAGAAAAATGGATTTAAAAATTGCAATTGATTTAAAAAAGGGAAATTCGGGAAATATAATATACATCAAAATCTTCATTTGAATTTGATCATAAAACAGAAAGTCGGCCCTCATCATTTCCTTCGGTGGGTCAAATTTGGCCACTTTGACACCTGTGCTATAGACATGTATAGAGGTAGTGATTGCAAGTTAATAGAGCGTGCTTCCTTGAAATTGACTGTACTGTTGAGAAAACTTGAAATTGAACATACTGTTGGGAAAACTGGACTGGTGGAACTGGGGGAAAAAATGAAATGTGATGTTTGGATATTCATCCACTTTAATGTGAAATTAGTTTATGTAATTAACAGGTAAATACAACTTAGACCTTCTAAAATACAAATGATTACTATTGAAATATAATATGTAAAACTGTTACACCAAAGTATTCTTTTTGGTTGTGCTTAGTGTAAGTTGTCTGATATCGAACAGTAGTTTTTTTTTTTTATTGTATTGTTGGTTACACACGGTGCCCCATCCAATTTTGTGTGTGTGTGTGTGTGTGTATGTATGTGTATATATACATATAACTTTTTTTAATAAGGCAAAATCTGATAACTTATCCATAATGAATTGGCATCTTTATGTTGGAATCAAGTACTGTACTCATAAAAAGCCAAGCCAGAACACTGCAAAACACAATGAAACTTATATTTAATACATTAAAAAAATAAATCTTATATTAAAGGAGCGCTGATAGATAACCCACTCGTACTGGCTACCTTACGAATTAGTTCCCTTTTACGTTTGTCTTTATTTTACTAAAACATGTTTGACAACTCCATCTCTGAAGTGTGATATATTTTAGTTTTTCGTCAATAGAAAAATAAACAAACAATCAGTGTGCATGATTTAACTCATACTGGAAAATGTTCTTTATAATTTCCATTCCATTTCTTCAAATAGTTAATTCTTCAATAGGAAAAAAGTCCATGGAAGTGTCCACCTTTCCATCATCACTGTATAACCAACAGAAACCTAGAATTATTGCCAGGTATAAAACAAACAAACAAACAAACACACAAAAACGATAGATGGCAGATTTTCTGGAAGTTTTCAAAACACAGCATGCTCAGTATTTATAATTACTGTCTCTTTGGTCTTTCTCACACATTTCAAACCTCTCTCATGCCTTACACCACAACTTAAGTCTAACGTCCCTAAAAAATAAAACTGGAATTTTGTTCTAATGTAAGATTAAAATTAATTAGGTTGCAAAATTTTAAAACCTTACCATTCAGATTTACTCCGCAACCATCATACCGTGCGCTGTCCGCCTCATAAATATCTCATACAGGCATAAAAGGCTCGCTGTATAAAGTTGACAGCATAAGTAACCGGCTGCCTTCTTACATCAGGAATGTTCTTTGGCTAAATCAATTTTATGATTTATTTTCTCTCGATAGTCCTAATTTGCTGAATTCCTGACAGATTTATACAAACTGATTTGATTATATCACATTTTAATAACTTAGTTATGATTTCAGCTAGATTGTGAGAAAGAAATCTTGAAGTTACAGTAAAAATTTTGAAAATCAGCTAAAAATTGAGCAATCCCAAGCTATTTCAAAGAACACATTCCATTGACTGTAATATGTTGTTTATCGAATGGCTAGACACGTAGTAAAATGACCGACAAGTGATCTTATTACCCACTAATGGCTAACTGCTGTCACAAAACACTTGAAACATAAATGGTCCAAACTTCTCATTTACGTGACGTTAAGTTAAAAATGTATAGATGACTCACGAACATTATGTGGCCTACAAATAGTTAATTTGTAACTGTCGCTAATCTAAGTAAATTATTGATAGCAATTGAACCAATGTAACAAATTGAATACACACAGTTTCAGTCTAAACAGGTTTCATAAGTTGAGCACCTTGCTGTAATCACGCAAAAAGCTCAAGGAATAATCTCATCTGCTGTCAATTATAGAAACAAAGAAGGAAAAATTCATACAGTGGTACCTCGAGATACAAGCTTAATTCGTTCCGGGACTGAGCTCGTATGTCGATTTGCTCGTAACTCAAGTGAACGTTTCCCATGGGAATGAAGTAAAAACAAATTAATTAGTTCCAACCATCTGAAAAAAACACCAAAAACAGGATATTGGATTGAAAAAACACTTAATTGTTCTAATCTATTAACAAAGTAACAAATAACTCGTTTAGGTTTATTAGTACTAAAATGTGTTTAATAGTATTAAAATTAGACAGATTTTGCGGAGTGGAGAGAGAGAGGGGGGAGAGAGAGAGACTGCACGGCAACGCGCTCGTAACAACATAAACAAATTTAAATGAACTTTGATTACGATGCAGACACTAAAAAATAAGTTTAATCTAACTGTACACTAAACTTAATTTTAATTTAGTTTTAAATTTGTATACCTTTCTTCTCCCGGGTTGGCTCTATTTGCCCTGCGTCCACCCTGACTTTCAGATGCAACCTATCGAGGGTTGTTATCTTTTGTCTTCCCTTCAAAATCTTTCCAAAATGATGCACAAAAATGTCTTCACAATAGGATAACGCATGACCACTTTTCAAGGAGAAATAGTATATACCCCTCTCGTATTAGCGATTGCTCCGCCATTCGCACTGACTAACGGGAAAAAAAAACACTGAAAAAATCCAACGCTCCGCCCAGTGCTCGTAGAGCCATTACACGAGGGAGTTGCGACCAGAAAGACAGTGCCCATGATGTTCTTATGAGCAGCCTCTCGCGTCCGCTGTATGCACGTATATCAAAATTTGTCTCGTATCTCAAGATAAATATTTTCCTGAAATTTCACTCGTATCTCAAATTGCTCGTATGACAGGGCACTCGTATGTCGAGGTATTACTGTACTGTGAGATCGATCAGGTTTAAAATCATGTTGCTTGTCACTTACTAGCCTCTAAATAATATATAAATAAAATATATGTGGTTTGGTAAGAATTTACAACTAGGCTTTCTGGTGTTAAATTGTATTTATGCTATAATACTGGATTCCTGGTATTTTTTATTTTTTTTAACAAGTCAAACTTGCTCATTTCCCACAGACAATTTTATCTATTATCTCGTCTGGCAACTATTAAAATGAGCCCCCTAAAACATAGACTTGTTTCTTTAATGTAGATAGTTATGCAATATTGTAAAACTTCCATGAAGTGTGACTTTGTGACCATTACTATACACCCTGAAGCATGTTACTACACTATGACTGAAAGTTGATACCTCCCATTATGGACTTCCTTAAGGCAGCAGCATGTTGTCTGAAACGTAAAATTAAGAGTGTACTTTACTATCCTGGTTTGAATTCAATAATTTCCTGCTAATGTGACTATCAAGCTATTCATATGCCACTCCTCTAATCAGGTTACTCGTACACGACCATTTGTGACTACAGTGAGGACAGTGTTTGAACATAGCTATTTATAAATTAGCTTTTAGGAATGTGAAGCGCATGAGTTTGATAAATGTCTTAACTGTGTACTGTCTTTGACCTGTTTCGCTGTTTTTAAACCCTGTGTCAGTCAAAGTAAAGTAATGATGACATCAACGTTTGGATATGCTTCTTTACTCTCATCATTGAAATTGAACCAGCATTAAAATAGTTAATATTGCTCATAAGATAAAATATGTAGGTTACGCATTTGATGTTTTTAGATATCTGAATTTTACAATAATTGGTGTCAGAGAATGTGGCATGCACTTGTATACGGAGAATTGTTTCTAGCAAACCGGTTTTTGTCCTCTAAATTCAATCCTGCTTTTAACCCTATTAATGAAAAACAACAATAATGATACTTTTGAATATGAATTCATGGGTGGCCTGGTGGATGAGTGGTTAGCGCGAGTTTGCATGTTCTCCCGGTACTCCGCTTTTCTCCCACATTCCAAAAAAATGCATGGTAGGTGGGTTGGACACTCTAAATTGCCCCTAGGTATGAGTGTGAGTCAGTGGTTCTCCGTCTCTTTGTGCCTTGCGATCGGCTGGACACCGATTCAGGGTGTCCGCCGTCTCCGGCCTGAAGTCAGCTGGGATATGCTACAGCACCCCCTGCAACCCTTCTGGGGATAAGCAGTTCAGAAAATGAATGAATGAATATTACCTTATTGGCTGTTGTGGCAATTGATGTCCCAATTATTTTGACTTGTAGTGATCGAATTCGGTTTTATTATGAATAGTTTTAAGTGTGTAGACAAAATAAATAAGAAATGCTAGCAAAAGGCTGCAGTGTGCCTTTTTAAATTTGTCAACCCTACTACCTACACATGATGAGCAGAAATATATGTATATGTGACATAATTGGGACAAAGAGGCAACAATTTATATAACTTGGACAACTGCCAATCACTAACCATATGGTCTCCATGTAAACAGCCAGTAACATCTGTTTTGAATTTTGGTCATTTAAGTCACTAAGATTATGTAATTAGTTCATAATTTCGTCATCACAAGCTACCCAAAAATGTTTTGTTATTTTTTTGTAGAATTAAACCACTGATCCAGGACAGACACTTAAACCAATGAGATTTCTGCAGAAAACAAGAAGCACCTGACTGCAATCCACCAATTGCACTTGTATGACACCAGATTGGTGAAAAGGTCTCTTCTTTATGGGTTGGAATGAAAACCCGCACCCACTGCGGCCTTTTGTTGAATAGTTTGAGGACCCCTCGTCTACACCATGAGCCGACTAAGCCTGGTTGTGAAGATGGAAACTTTTGTTTCGTTTTGATATATTTTAACCGATCATGAGGCCATTTGTTTAGGCCTTTTGTTGAATAGTTTGAGGACCCCTCGTCTACACCATGAGCCGGCTAAGCCTGGTTGTGAAGATGGAAACTTTTGTTTCGTTTTGATATATTTTAACCGATCATGAGGCCATTTGTTTAGCAAATATCATTCTACATTGGGCCACAATACACCCTCCAACCAGATTAGACAACAGGGCAAGTTATCAAATAAATCTAGACACAGACAGATTCTTGCTAATTATAGTGTGGTTTTGTGTTTAGGTATTTTAATGCCCCATCCATCAAATGGTAAACAATAATCATGAAAACTAAGCAGTTTAAGTGCACGGGCGGCCTGGTGGATGAGTGGTTAGCGCGTCAGCCTCACAGTGGGGGATCTGGATTCAAATCCAGGTCAGTCCTCCTGTGTTGAGTTTGCATGTTCTTCCTGGGGCCGTGTGAGTTTTCTCTGGGTACTCTAGTTTCTTCCCACATTCCAAAGACATGCATGGCAGGCTGATTGGACACTCTAAATTGCCCCTGGGTATGAGTGTGAATGTGATTGGTTGTTTGTCTCCTTGTGTCCTGCGATTGGCTGGCCACCAGTTCAGGGTATGCCCCGCCTCTGGCCCGAAGTCAGCTTGCATAGGCTCCAACACCCCCTGCAACCCTAGTGAGAATAATACAGTTCAGAAAATGAGATGAGATGTAAGTACACCTGTGTGTTCTGAGACCAATAAAAATCCCTGTAAATATCTAATCGCTTTGAACCAATTCAAATTATTTTTGTCAGATTCACATTACTGAGGCAATAGTGTCATCTAGTGTTGGAGATAGAAACGACAAAAGATATTGTATTAATGTTAATATCAAGTTAGTATAAGGTCATTAGTTGACCAATCACTTCAACAATCAAAACTCATTCTTACACTGTCCAACAGTTTGGCGTCTGTGCGAATAAAAATGGACACAAAGAAGTAGCAGGGACAGGTTTTATCAAATTATAGTGTAATTAGAGGTTGTGCCCCAAAAGGGTAAAATATTAAACTTCCACAAACCACATGCACATATAACCTCTAATTACATTATAACTTGATAAAACCAGTCCCTGCTTCTTCTTTGTGTCCATCCTTATTCGCACAGACGTCAAACTGTTGGACAGTGTAAGAATGAGTTTTGATTGTTGAAGTGATTGGTCAACTATTGACCTTATAATAACTTGATATTAACATTAATACAATATATTTTATTGCATGTGCATGTGGTTATATATATGCATACATATACAGAATTATGTGTGAGCTTTGCCGGTTATGCAAATAAAGATTAGACAATAGTAGCAGGAAGTTCTATGAGGAAGAAAAACAGTTTTTGTGAAGTTCCTCATTCTGAAGACTGGCCCGCCTGCCAAGCCCAACATCAGCAGTTTAATGAGAGGCTGGGTAAGCCAGGTGGAAAAGCTTACAGAAAATCACCAAAACAGCAGAAACAAATTCACAGAGGATTAACATTTTGCTCACGCATGAAGAGGTAAGTGTTGGATCTAATCGATTAACATTCAATAACTTCGAATTAGAGGAAGCACACAGAGTCGGCCATGATGAGTTTTTAACTAGCTTCAGCTGAAGGAGGAAGTCAGAGTAGCCAGCGCTAATAGATGCACTCACCTCTTAGCGTAGCCAGTTTGAGATTCCTGCTCCCTCCAGCAGAGTCTGCCAGTTTTATTGAACAAAGGTCATGTGACATAGGTACAAACTTTAGGCGGGAAAATGAAAACAAAGAAAAGGGGTGTGTCATGGTAGATGATGCGCCCCCAACTCATAGGTGTCACGGACGGAAATTTCCGCTAGCCCATGCAAAATTCTATTCTAGTGACTACACTAAATAAACCTATTGACTAGTAAAAAGCATAAGAATACATTTCATACTCCACAGTAAGGAAAACGTGTGTGACGTCAGATGTGTGATGAAAAACAACCAACGTTGGGTCATTAGGCGCAATCATGGGTGAAATATTAGGGTGCATTCCTTGTAAAGATGTTGTCTATGACCTATTTTGGGGGCTATTGTTAAATAATTGACCGTACTTTTTTAGAGATACATCTTTCTACGAGAAGGCAATAATATTTTACAGTTTTAGTCTTATTTTAAAAACTTGCTCTTGAAATGATTCATAACTCCTACATTTTCTTCATTATTATTTTTGTATTTACAATTGGCTTTGACAATCAAGGGAGGAGCTTGAGTGTTGTTTTGTTTTAATGACTGTCAAAATGAAAACTACAAATGATCCAACAGAAAACAACATAATCCATTAATGCACTGTGGAAGTATTTTATTTTGTTTTTATGAATTTTACCTACTTCTTTCTAAAGTAAAACAGTCAGCAGTTAACCAGTGGAATTTTATATGGGGAAAAATGATAGCCCAAAACTAGAGTAGTCCACTTTTCTTAGAAAGATCCCCAAAATAAATGTAAACCACAGGCTGCATTTTATTAACATCAACAGAAGGCAGATTTACAGTACACTGAATATATTTGAATACTTCATCTTTCTCCGCTTATCCGGGGGCAGGTCACGAGGGCAGCAGCTTTAGCAGGGAAGAGCAAACAAACTTCCCTGTCCCCAGCCACCTCATCCATCCTCATCTCTTTCGAGAGGATCCCAAGGCGTTCCTGCGAGAGCCCAGTAGGGTGTAGGGAAATTTTCAAACAAGAAGCAGTGCACCCGTGAAAATTCATTCATCTTCCATACCCCCATCCTCGTGAGAGTTGCGGGGGTTTCCGGAGCCTAACCCAGCTGTCTTCGGGCGAAAGGCAGACTACACCCTAGACTGGTTGTCAGTGAGTCGTAGGGCACACAGAGAGACAAACGACCATACACACTCACAATCATACTGCCACCAGCAGGAATTGAACCTGTGCCTGCCCGCATCGAAGTCAGGTGAGTGAATCTCTACACCAGGGGGGTCAGACTCGAGTTGGTTCGCGGGCCGCTTTAACGTCAACTTGATTTCACGTGGGCCGGACCATTTTAGATATAATATTTAGATTTTTTTTATAAATGGATTGAAAGAACTGGATTAAAAGCCCTGTATATTCAGTTTTTTTATAGATCTAAAACAATGTATATTTGAGCGTTTTTTAAATATATTTTTAGATTTTACAAAATTATTTTTGAACTAAAAACACAGAAAAAATGGATTGAAAAATTACAATTATTGATTTAAAAAGGGGGAAAATCAGGAAATTTAATGTACATCTATACTCTTCATTTTAATTTGATCCTAAAACAGAAAGTCGGCACTCATGATTTACTTTCCCGGGCCACACAAAATGATGCGTTGGGCCAGATTTGGCCCGCGGGGCGCCACTTTGACACATGTGCTCTAGACCATGAGACAGCTCTGCGAAAATGTCCATATAAAATAACAGATATAGGAAATGTATTGTCATTTTCATAATTTGGATCTTTTTTTGTAGTATCTTGAGGCACTCATTTGTATCTCAAAATGTTTCATAACCTTGAGGCATTCATAAGTAGAGAGGTATGACTGTATTTTAGTTTTTCATAATTGCCTTGTGGTTTGAAGTGTACATTTTTCAATTAAAGGGTAATTTGATACATCGATACACCCATTATACTTCATTGACAGGACTGAGTCATATTTGTTGCTACTATGATTATCATTTAACGTGATCACAGCTTTCAATTTGGAGGACATTATTCTCACCAAATTCCTATATTATACCAAGTTCCTTCATGTTCATATTTGGCAGACATGAACTTACTGTTTACATTGACATTTAAAATTCAGATTTTTTTTGGTCCGTTGATTTTGCCAGTAGAAAACATTGTAACGGCCTGGTGCACCTTTTCCTTTCACTTCCCCATGTAGACATGGGCTGTATCAAGTCCACGCTGAGCAGCAGGCTGAACAAGGCTGCCGAGGAGAAGATCATCCAGCAAAAAGTAAATCACAAATTTAATATGCCCTCAGAAAAGAAAGAAAGAAAACTTTAACTTGTTTTCTGCCATCACAGAATAATTCCATGTTGCCTGGCCAGATATTTCAAAGAATGGATGGTATGTCCTATTTTTTTAAATCTAGTCTATGACGTATTTTCAAGTTTTTTCTTTTAAAATATTGGTGAACGCTTGTAGCTCACAAATGAATTTTGAAATACCCCTGTTGCTTTCCTTGATGGGTGTACTGTTCCTCTGGACATTGTGAATCTTGCATATTCAACATGAGTGTAATCACTGCATTACCATGAAGTCTCCGAATAGATTTTTTTTTACAGGTTGATTGCTTGTCAAGTTGCTACTCAAATAGGTTTTGGAAACTAAACCCTAAGTTCTACTTCTTTGTCAACGGTGAAATTGTTAAGATGCGTAGTAGTGTGGGATGGACCCACTTGCAGGGAAGCCAGTTGGGCAGCAGGGATGGGGGGTGCACTCAAACATTCTTTGATAAGCATAAATTGTTCACTAAAAATAAACCTTAATACAAAAATCAGGGAAACGTAAACTCTACAAGAGGAAAACCAAATTTACTTGACACAACGGGATATGGGGGCCAATAATTTGAACATGGACAGATGGAGCAGACATAGGTGATTTAGTAATCATCGACTTTATTTGCCTGTGGGTTAGGGGAAGCCTTCAGATTCTAGTAGCACACTTGGGTTTTTTAACGTGATAAGAATGCAATTTTTAAGTTTAAAGCAGTTGAGATCTCTCTTTTTCACTCCATAATGTTAATCGAATGTCTACCTCGTTTTGCTGCTCAGGCTTATGTAACTTAATCTTTCTTTGGGCAAGTGCCGTGGTACTACATAAAATGGGGTTCAAGTGAACACTGTAGAGACAACAACCATGCACTTTCAACTTGATATTATTGGGCAATAATATCATAATATTATTAGTCTTCAGCTAGACTAATACATTACAGTGTATGATTCTCTAATGTGAAAACACCTACAAAAGCAAAATTAGATATGTAAATAAATCACAGTCTCCATTTCTTGTCACATACAACTTGTATGTAGGATAAGCAGGCCTCAAACAAGGCAGGTTTTGTGGATCCAAGTGCAGAGAAGAAGGGAGGCAGTGCTGACCAAAATAAGTTTATTAGTCACAAAATGTCTAAAATCAAAGTAACATGCAAAAGATCTGCGAATCGAAGGACAACCAATAAAAAAATACTCACAAAGAGGGATCGATAGGGAATGAATTAGGGTTTGAGTACGGGTACAGGACACAGAAATGAGCTAGACAATGAATGAATGAAATAGGGAGATTATTTTGATGGACTGGGCAAAGACTTCAATGAGGAACAGGTGTTGTTACACGAGAGGGAGCTGATTGGTACACGCAAGGAGAAGGTAACAACAAATGACATAAATTAGCAATCAAAACGACAGGGCACAATGAGAAACAAACCAGGATAAGACCAAACTGGAAAAAAAAGATTTAACAAGCACAATCCATCTGACAGAAAGGCCTGAGTCAGGATTTAAACCCATTTCCTATTACTGCGTGGTAGAAATGCAAGAAGGCTTGTCCTAATTTTATAGACATGTAACTACATTAGATTAATGTATCCACTTTTTAAAGATAATGTAACATTTGAAATAAGATTGCATTGTCTTTCTTCCTTCAGAGCAACACAAGATAGGAAAAATAGTGGTGGGCCTTTACCCGTATAAAGCTGTACATCAAGAAGATCTTGGTTTCAGCAAAGGAGAAAAGATGAGAGTTCTTGAAGCGTGAGAAAGATAGAAGAAGCATTGTTTAGAATGCGCATCTGGATGAATATTTTCAACAGTTGTGTTTAACTATACTCTTTACAGACATGGTGAGTGGTGGAGAGCGAAATCGCTGACATCTGACAAGCAGGGCTTTATCCCTTCTAATTATGTTGCCCAGGAAGACACCATGGAAACGGAGCAGTGAGTTAATTGTCTCAATTAAAAATATTGAAAATTACATTAGGTTTTGATTCATTTTCTTTTTTTCCACAAAAGAATATCCATATTCTAGCTCAGATTAAACCAAATTTTTTGCAGGTGGTTTTTTAAGGGGGTTACCAGAAAAGGTGCTGAGAGGCAGTTGCTTGGGGCAGCAAATAAACCTGGTGCTTTTCTTATCAGAGAAAGTGAAACGTCAAAAGGTATGGAAAACCAAAATTATTGTGGCATTTTTCCCCACTTATACCATTTTGACATCGTCAAAACCATTGCTATTTCCGACCTCCGACACTAATCTAAAAATCTTTTATTTTTTTTGTTCTGTCACAAGGTAGCTATTCATTGTCCATCAGAGATATTGATGTCGAAGCAACAGAATCAGTCAAACACTACAAGATCAGAATGTTGGATAATGGCGGTTTCTACATTTCGCCAAAGATCTCTTTCCCTGATATCCGCACCATGATCAAACATTACCACAGTAAGTACAAGTTTGAGCAATAGAAAATACCGTCGTACCTCTAGTTACGAAATTAATTGGTTTCAGAACTTTCTTTGTAACTTGAAAATTTTGTAAGTAGAGCAGTATTTTATATGTAAATTCTCTAATTCGTTCCACGATTCTGACACAACTACCAACTAAACCCTTTAACATTGGTCAAAGTGTCCCAGTTTTTTAGGAAAGATGTGAGAAACATTCAAAAATGAGACAAAATTATAAGAAAATGATTTATTAATGTCTTCAAATTAATAACAAGCATACAAAATCTATCCGTGTTGAAGCATGATATGCGCACGTGCATTTCCCTATGACCCGACGGCGTCAGAAAGCCGTCTAATTTGTAGTACATTTTAGACTTTTACGTGTGCCCTATGTGTGTGTATGTGTAAATATGTACAATTTTTATCACTTAAAAAAGGGAATTGCAATCATTAATAAGGGAAACATTTAGCCAAGTTTGACAGGTATGAAAAAGGGAATCTTGAAACATAGATAGTGGTTGTTGTGAGACAGCCAATGAGAGCCCAGTAGAGTGTAGCGAGTGAGAATCAATGCAGTCACGATAATATTTTCAAAATAAAATAACGGATAAGGAAATGCATTTACTTTTTGGGGGATTTTGTAATTTGAATCTTTTTCGTATATCAAGGCAATCATTTGCATATAAAAAGCTTTCGTGACCTGAAAAGTTCGTACCTAGAGGCATTGGTAAGTAGAGGTATGACTGTATGTAATTTTGAATTTAAATAGCGATCTTCTCAATGACCTCTGCAATGTGTATAGTCTGTTCGCCGAGTAAGTTCATGTTTACATATGCATAATTGTCCGAGCTGAAATTCTGATGAAACATGCTTTTTACCCTATGAAAATGGCTTGCAAAACCAATCGAGTATCAGTTACATGTCTCAGACAATTAAAAATGTATCCCATACTCAACAACATTTTAGAATGACCTCTAAATTAGAACTGAAAATAAAAAACTGTTATTGTGGACAAAATACAGTGCTCTATGACTTAAACCCAACAACTCCATTCATTGGTACTATGCTCTGATTTTTTTAGGGGGTTACATGCAGCTTGTTTTTATTAGTTTTAAGATTTTCCTTAAGATGTTCTTATTGGAGCATCTGTTTATTTTTCAGAGAAAGCAGATGGCCTGTGCCGTAAACTTGACTGCCCATGTGTAAAGCCTAAAGCTCAGAAGCCATGGGATAAGGATTCCTGGGAGATTTCTAAGGAGTCCATTACAATGGTGAAGAAACTCGGAGCAGGACAGTTTGGAGAAGTATGGATGGGTGTGTATGGAGAGCACTAATAAAATGACAACTACCTAAAATACTTGCGAGTCTTACCAGCACAGAAAGCAAAACTTAGATGGCAAGGTCAATAAACAAAGACAGACTGGAAGAAATAAAAAAACCTAAATACAAATATAACTAGCATGACAGCAGGGCACACCTGGACATAACATATTTCTGAATAGAGCTGATTTGCGAACACACCAAAGAGGGCTGAAGAAAACAGATGGACTTAAATAAATAACACCTTGACTCAACACATTACATGAAACCACACACCACCCACATGTAGCTAATTCGTATGTGTGACTTGACGAGGAAAAAATAAGACAGTAAAATAGTAAAAATATTTTTCACATATGTGGTGTTTCATCTCTTAACATAACCTTTAGCTTATATATTTCACTGACAACCTCATTTTCTTTACTTTTTCGTCAGCTTACTACAATAACACAACCAAAGTGGCCGTGAAGACACTGAAACCAGGCACCATGACAATGGAAGCTTTCATGGAAGAGGCAAACATCATGAAAACTCTGCAGCATGAAAGACTTGTCCGTCTCTACGCTGTTGTGACAGAAACACACCCAATATACATCATCACTGAATTCATGGAAAATGGTAAAATACATGACCCAAGAAAGTTAGGATTTTTTAGACACATCCTTGCATTCATCCAACATCTTTAATTTCATCTGTGTTGCCGACTGGTTTTGGTTGAGTTTTTAAAGGCCAATCAATGTTAATTACAAATATATTTACAGTCATACCTCTACTTACGAATGCTTAGAGGTACGAAATTTTCAGGTTACGAATTTTTTATATGCTAGAGTGACTCAAGATACAAAAAAGATCCAAGTTACGAAATCCCCCCAAAAGTAAATGCATTTCCTTATCCGTTATTTTATTTTGAAAATATTGGTGCGGATGCTTCGATTCTCACTTCAGAACATTGCTACCCTCTACTGGGCTCTCATTTCATTGCTCTCATTCTATCTCATATAATGACAATAAAAGCATTCAATTCAATTCAATTGGCTCTCTCACAACTACCACTATCCATGTTTTAAGATTCTCTCTTACATACCTTTCCACCTTGACTAAATGCTCCCCTTATTAATGATTGCAATTCCCCTTATTAAGCGATTAAAAACCATACCAATGCAACGCTGCATATATTTTCACAAACACACACACACACAGGGCACACGTAAAGGTCTAAAATGTAGTACAAAGTGGACGGCTTTCGGCCCTGGTAGAACGGGCTCTTGCCGCCCCCTGGCGGACAAACACGGGTATTACGTCTCCCAGTATAACGGCCGCGGAAGGAACTATTTCAGCGGCGCAGGGCACATTTTCATATGCTTTATTTATTTTAAGACATTAATAAATCATGTGTGTTTCCTCACATCTTTCATACAAAAAGGGACACTTTGACCAATTCTAAAGGGTTTAGTTGATAGTCGTGTGATGACCGTGGAACGAATTAGAGAATTTACATATAAAGTACTGCTCTACTTGTTCAAGTTACGAAAAAAATTCTGGAACCAATAAGTAGAGGTACGACTGTATTTTTATTCTGCAATTTTATTCCTCAGTAGTAAAAAACATGACATCTAGTATATGGTGAATACAGTTAAAATTGCCAGTCTTATGTCAAATGGTATGATGACATTCGTGGATGCTGCTTTTTTATTTTGGAATTTAGTTAATACTACTGGGAACATTAGTTTTTGTAAAAATCTGAATGTTTTTTTTCTCTACCTGGACATTAAGGGAGCCTACTAGACTTCCTCAAGAGTAATGGGGGCTGCAAAGTGCAACTGCCCAAACTCATTGATTTTGCAGCACAGGTACCTACCTCGCATACTATCTCATCTAATTCTATTGATTTTCATTTTCTCTCACATGAGTTATGGTTTATGAATAGCCTTTTTATTTTGCCTCTACAGTCATAAACATTTATTTTCCATATTTTTTTACAGATTGCAGAAGGCATGGCTTACATAGAGAGGAAGAAGTACATACACAGAGACCTGAGAGCTGCTAATGTTCTTGTGTCCGAAAGTCTGCTCTGTAAAATTGCAGATTTTGGACTGGCGAGAGTCATAAGTGATGACGAGTACACTGCCAAAGAGGGTGAATTTGTGTGTGTATATGTGTGTGTGTGCATTTATCACTTTTGTCTTCTCTCACACATTTTATGTTGCCTTTCCTGTCAAAGTTTTCTTTTTTTTTTACCTAACTTAACACACTTTTGCTATTACTACAAGTACATGAAACGAGTTCCAGATCATGGTTAATTTTAGACAGTAAACAATGCATATTAGGTCTAAAAGAGCTTATGTTTGTTTGATTTGACTTTTGCAGGAACTAAGTTTCCCATCAAGTGGACCGCGCCTGAGGCCATTAACTATAACTGTTTTACAATCAAGTCTGACATGTGGTCCTTTGGAGTGCTACTCTATGAGCTTTTTACACTAGGGAAAATGCCTTATCCAGGTAGTAATCTACACCTTCTATTATTATTTCTACTATTAGTAAAGCAGATCATTCAACATATTCTATGAGATCATAAGACTTGTTATGCCATTACTTTCATTCATTCATTTTCTGAATCGCATATCCGCACAAGGGTTGCGGGGGGTGTTGGAGCTGATCGTTGCTAACTACGGGAACCAGGCGAGGGACACCGTGAATCGGTGGCCAGCCAATCGTAGGGAACAAGGAGACGGATAACCATTCACCCTCACCTTCATAGGTGGCAATTTAGAGTATTCAACCAGCCTACCATGCATGTTTTTTGGAATGCGGGAGGAAACCGGAGTACCCAGAGAAAACCCAGGCAAGCCTGGGGAGAACATGCAAACTCCACACATTAGGACAGACCTGGGAACGAACCCTTAAACCTAGAACTATTAGGCTGACATGCTATCCACTCGTCCACCGGGGCGCCCCATTACAACATAATATTCTGGACATTATATAAATAATTGAAGTGTAATTTATAAAGTGTCGAGACCACCAGAACTATTTTTGGGTTGCGTATGACAGTCTAGAGCAGTGTTTCCCAACCACTGTCCCGCGGCACACTGGTACAGAGATGGTCAGGTGTGCCGTGGGAAATGAGAAGTCATACATTGTAATGTTCTGAGAGAAAAATTTTAATATTATGAGAATAAAATTAAACTATCACGGGATTAAAATCTAAATATAATGAACTTTAAATGATAGATTGTACTATTACAAGATTCAACTTGGAATACAATGAGACTAAAGTCATTTTGTTATATTGAGAATTAAGTAATATTGAGAGTAAAAAAGTCATAACGTTACGAGATTTAAGTAATTTTCTTGTTTTTACGTTTGGTGAACCAGAAGTTTTTTTTATTTCAGTGCACAACATTGTTTTTCACGTGATATTAGGAAATTTCAGTAATATTGTGCGTAAAAGTCATACAATTATGAGATTTAAAACGTTACATTACAGGGCTTGCAGACATGCAAATCAGGCAGCATCTTGGGCCCCTGCCATTTTAAGGAGCTGAGGGCTGCCAAAATGTATTTCGCAGAAACAAGAATTACTCATTAGAAATGATACCATAGTAATAAAACAAACTGTGCAAATGGACCAAACTGCATTTTGACAATGATTATCTTGCTTTTGTATTTTCTTGAGGTATGACAAAGGCAGAAGTGATGTCCTCGGTGCAACGTGGCTACCGGATGCCGTGCCCTAACAATTGTCCCGCTCAACTGTACAACTTTATGATGTGCTGTTGGAATAGCACGCCAGACAACCGGCCCACTTTTGAATTCATGCAGAGTGTCCTGGAAGACTACTACACTTCCACCGAAAAACAATATCAGCATGAACCTTAGGGGCAGGAGATCCGAGGGGCTTTTGGGAACAGGTTAATCTGGTTCCACGCTTGAATTTGGGCCACTTTTTATGTTCTATTTATTAAAAAAATACTTGTAAAAATATCTACTTAGCAATATTAAGAGGTATATGTGTATATTTAATAGATATTTTATGCCCCACTGAAAATTATATTTCAGGGGAACTTATTTGCATTATCCCCTTTAGGACTGTTGATGAAAGGCACAAAAAAACAAAAAGAAGCAGAAATAATATACAGTAGAAAATGTGTTTTTCTTTATTCCACAACAAAGTGGAAGCAATGGGTTGTGGTATAATGTTCTATAGTAAAAGAATGCAGACATTTTCACTTTTTACCCAGTACATCAATCTGCTTAAACTACTGATATTGCAATTTCTATATTTCAATCTAAAACCTTAACTTGCATGTGTCACAGACCAGTCAAATGTATGACCAACTTCATATTGAAGTACATATGCTTTTTATTTTTAGAATAATTATAAGCCTTGTTTTATCCCCTTTCTTTCTATAATAATATTATAATTTATTATGTACAGTACATGCTGCTGCTTGAGTGTTAAACCTGACCTTAATCAAAATGGACTCAAAGTTGTTGAAATAATGAAAATATTTTTGAAAGTTGCTTGTTTTATGTTTAATTTTTGAAGCCACATGCTCCTTGAGATGCAATTTTTTTTGTCATTTTCCACCTGTTTAATTCATTTATACACTACAGAAACAAAATATTTTATGTTGAAACAGATATACATTATTCATTCATTCATTCATTCATTCATTCATTCATTCATTCATTCATTCATTCATTCATTCATTCATTCATTCATTCATTCATTCATTCATTCATTCATTCATTCATTCATTCATTCATTCATTCATTCATTCATTCATTTTATGAACCGCTTTATCCTCACTAGGGGCGCGGGGGTGCTGGAGCTTATCCTAGCTAACTTTGGGCCAGAGGTGGGGGACACCCTGAATCGGTGACCAGCCAATCACAGGGCACGAGGAGACGGACACTCATTCACTCTCACACCCATACCCACGGGCAATTTAAAGTGTCCAATTAGCCTACCATGCATGTCTTTGGAATATGGGAGGAAACCGGAGTACCCGGAGAAAACCCACACATGCAAACTCCACACAGATGGACCGACCTGGATTTGAACCCAGTACCCCAGAGCGCTGAGAGCCGTGCTAACGACTCAATCCGCCGGGCCGTAAAATGCACATTATTGTTTTTAGAAAATAATCACAAATGTATAATTTTATATTATATTATTATTTTATTAAGGTCATTAATTCAAAACCAGAACGTTTGAACTCTGGCAGTTCTTATACTAATTGGATAGACAAATATTTACAACAGCCGCACCCTATGAAAACATCTTTTACATTTTGTACTTGGAAGAATTCACTTGAAAGGCCCCTGCTGAAAGCCTTGCTGCACGATACCTTGTTTTATTTTGAAATGTTTGAAGTTTCCGGCGTAGTCACATGTGTCCAAGATGGCCGCGCCCTGTAAGTGACAGTTGCTGAGGCGTTTGGATGAGTTGAAGTGCATGTCTCACTTGACATCTTCTAAAAGAAAGCTCCTCTGTTCCTCAAGTTGGCCGACATGAGTAAAGGCGAACTAATCCTGTGAGTAATCAACCACCTGTTGTACTCTAATAATACTATTTTTGCTGTCATTGACGTTAATAAAACAAGACCTCAGTCCTTGTTATGAAAGCATGACTTGTTTTGTATTTTTGGCATTATGTCTAAATTTAATAACTCAGTTAAAATAAGCATTTAAAGTATTGTGCTTTGTTGTTTTAAAATGTGTGTTTATCGTTAAATAAATCCAAGTTCACGCTAGGATTGAAAGATGGCTGCATTATTTTTATGTCCATGATATAGTTTCAGACTTTTTTTCCTTTTTAATTCATTTGGGCACATAAAAGAAAAGAAATGCAGTGTAACAGTATAGCGATAGTGATGCGATGAATTGCTATTTGTTAAGGTATACTCTTTTGTTTGATTTAGTAGAATTCCTTGTGAAAATAAGCAGTTCAGAAAATGGATTGAATTAAATTGAATGCTTTTATTGTCATTATACAAGTATATAATGCGATTTAAAGCTTGAGCACAAAGTGCACAATAACAGCAACAACGTCAAATAAATAATCAGTAAATAATAACAATAATTAAAAAATAAATAATCAATAAATAGGTAATAAATAATAAATACGTGTCGACATAATAAGTAATCAACAACATAAATAAGTAGGTACGTGCAAAAATAACAACAAACAGATAAATAATTAATAATAATAGCAATAATAATAGTAATAATAAAAACAACAACAATAATAGTAATAATAATAACAAATCAATAAATAATTAGTATATAAATGGCATTAGCCATTAAACAATGAATGACGTTACTTGAGGGTTGACTTTCTTTTATTTAACAGTCTCAATGATGCTAGGAGATAACTTGCACGCAGGTCATATCTAACCTTGACACCACCAGGGAGTTGGTTGTCTGCAGTTCAGATAAGAGTTTAACTGTGAAGGAATGTGCTGGGTTCAGTGAAAAAAACAAAAAATGTTACCATTTAAGAATACAAATTTGTAACAAGATATTGTAAATGTAGCAACGTGATGCTCTTTTTCTAAACACCACCAGAACTGTATTTTTTTCCTTCAAATTAATGTGAGAAATGTTCCCTCCAGCCCTGAAGAATTCCCTCAACTTCAGAATGATACATTCCTCAAAGCCGCACGAGGCGAACAAACCGAGCATGTCCCAGTTTGGTGTATGAGACAGGCTGGAAGATACTTACCCGGTACTGGAATTTCTTTTCTGTTGAAGCAAATAGATAACTCCCCAGGATCCATTTTGATGAATACATTGTCGTTGTAATTGCAGAGTTTCGTGAGTTCAGGGCAGGAAAGGACTTTTTTGAAACATGTCGCTCACCTGACGCCTGCTGTGAGCTCACGTTGCAGGTATGGCATTCCTGTTTGCTTTTTAACCTGATCTACTTTTTTTCATGTAAAACATTGCCGCAAATATATTTCCAGTGCTACAAATTCCAACAATTACAATGGTACCTCGAGATACGAGCTTAATTCGTTCCAGGACTGAGCTTGTGTGTCGATTTTCTCATAACTCAAACTAAGGTCTCCCATTGAAATGAACTAAAAACAAATTAATTTGTTCCAATCCTCTGAAAAACACCAAAAACAGGATATAGGATTGGAAAAAATGTTTTATTTGTTCTAATTTGCCGTCTATTAACAAAGTTTCAAATAACTAGTGGTTTAATAGTATACTAGAATGTGTTTAATAGAACTAAAATTAGACAGATTACGTGGAGGGTAGAGAGAGAGGGATGAGGGGGAGGACTTTTTGCACGGCAACGCTCGTAAAATAACATAAACAAATTTTAAATGAACTTGGATTACGATGCAGACACACTCAAAAATAAATTTAATCTAACATTACACTACCTAAACACTAAATTTTGTTTTACATTTTTTTCATTTCTTCTCCAGGCCGGGTTGGCTCTGTTTGCCCCGCCTCCACCGTGAGTTTCAGATGCAACCTATCGATGGTAGTTTGCTTTTGTATTCCCTTCAAAATATTCCGAAAATTATGCACACAAATGTCCTCACATTAGGATAACGCACGACCACTTGCCAACGAGTAGTGTATATAACTCTCGTATTAACGATCGCCTCGCCATTCGCAATGACTAACGGGGAAAAAACACTGAAAAAATGCAACGCTCCCCCCAGTGCTCGCAGAGACATTACAAGAGGGAGTTGCGACCAGGGATACATTACACGAGGAAGTTGTGGGGAGAGAGACAGTGCCCATGATGTTCTTATGAGCAGCCTCTCGCGTCCGCTGTCTGCTCGTAGATCAAAATTTGTCTTGTATCTCAATATAAATATTTGCCTGAAATTTTACTCGTATCTCAAATTTCTCGTATGTCGAGGTACCGCTGTATTGTGTTATTTCTGTCCAAAGACTCTTAACCAGACCTATATTAGTTAATTAAAGTAGTGTCATAGCCATTTCGAGTTTGCATGTTATGTTTAGCCTAGAAATAGCCATGAATATGATGCTTTAAATTGAGCTATTTTTATTGTTCTAACTTTTAGCCTCTTAGGCGTTTCCCATTTGATGCGGCCATCATCTTTTCTGACATCCTTGTTGTCCCACAGGTAAGAGTCATGTTATCTTTTGAGAAATAAAAAGTTTTTAAATGTGATAAAATTAACCTTTTATTTCAATGTGGAAATCATTTATATGGTGACTGCATTGCAGTTGCAATATCACTTGTGAGGCCACGAGCATATATGAACCTACCAAAGATTGCAGAAGCTTATAATTTATCCCCCCGAAAAAAATAATGTAATAGTGGGGCTGGGGGATGTGGCTTAATTTTTTTTAGGAACCAATAACAATAAAAACTGGAGGAAAAAGTCTTAGAAAGATTTTTAACCATTATTGGCCACTCAAAGTATAGGAACATATTGCCTGCCATTGACAGTGCCAGTCGTCCAATTCATTTTGACTGGGAGGGCTGAATGACCGAACGAATATTTGTTTGCCCATACCTGGTGTGTATTTTTGTTGTTTAATTTTATTACTATTTAAAACCATATTTATTAAAGTATCATTGAATTTCTTCATTTTAACTATAATAAAATATAATGACTTATACAAATTTATACTGGATACTGGATTGGACTATAAATTGAAGTATAAATCACATTTTTAAAATTTTTGGGAAACCAAGAACAAACATGATATGTTAAATAGTAAAAAAAGGAACAACATAAAGAAATAAGCACCTGTTAATGTAACACATTATTAACAGTAACTTAGAAATCTATAATTTAATAAATGCACATAACACGCTGTTAGCGGTCTGAGTGAAAAAAATGAAACCCATAAGTCAGGGGTCGGGAACCTTTTTGACGAAGAGAGCCACAAACAATTCATATTTTCAAATGTTATTCCTTGTGAGCCATACTACGAATATAAAAGTCAAAATACATACATGTAAACGAGTGCCTTTTCAATTTTTTTTGTAATTTCACCACTTTTAAAGTGGAAAAAAATGAATATTTTTAAAAAGATTCGTATGCTGTTGCTAATCAATGAGAGGGTGCATTCCAGAAGAGTCTACTGCAAAAAATGAAGATTAAAGCAAAAAAAAAAAAGAAGATTAAATCAGTTCTAAATGTAATATCTCAGTTCTGTCAACAGCGATTTCCATATTTTGGCTCACAGGTTAGCAAAGAGCCAGATGCACCCATCAAAAGAGCCACATGTGGCTCCCGAGCCATAGGTTCCCTACCCCTGCCATAAGTCGTAGGCCGAGTCAAACTGAAATAAAGTTGACTTTTAGTCCAGAAAATACAGTAATTGAGACCAACGTGTGCATATCCCAATTTGGGTCATGTAGGCCACACATGTATGTCATATAAATAGATGTAAAAAAAATTCTGTCTTGGCCGGCCCGGCGGATGATTGGTTAGGGCGTCAGGCTCACAGTGGGGGACTTGGGTTCAAATCCAGATCCTTGAGGGCCACTGTGGGTGCAGGTTTTTTTTTTCCAACCGTTCAAGCTCAGACAGTTTAACTAATTAGATTTCTGCTGAGACAAGCAGCACCTGACTGCAATCCACTGATTTCACTTCTATAAAATACCAGATTGGTGGAAAAGTCTCCTCTCGTGGGTTGGAACGAAAACCTGCACCCACTGCGGTACTTTGTGGAATTAATTGCCCAGGTCTGGTCTACATCCGGGGTGGCCAACTCCGGTCCTCGAGAGCTCCTGTCTGTTTTCCATATCTCCCTCCACCAACACACCTGAATCAAATAATCTAGATTGGTATCAAGCTTCTGGACAGCTTGCTGATGAGTTGATCATTTGATTCAGGTGTGGTAGAAGAGGGAGATATGCAGAGCTGCTTTCAAGAGTTTACCTGGAAATGCAACGCAGACTCGGGGACTCCGGACAACCTCCCTAAACTCCGGAAGTCCCCAAAAAATGTAATTGATTTTTTTTTTGAAGTAACAATTTCCAATTTAAATGCCTCGAAATTCACAACAACGCTTGATTGAACTGCACTGTAAACGGGAAGAATTCGGTAACGAATGCATTGTGAATCATCTGAGTTACAGTTCTGATGAATGATTCATCTTGTGCGACTTTTGAAATGGGGTCTTCGCAGTTTGGCAGCTCTGGATACGGAAAACAGACTGGATAGGGGCTCTCGAGGACACGCTCTATATACGAACTTTTAACCTATAGAGAACAATACTTCACAATAAAACATTCAACCACCATATAAAAAGAAATACAATTAAATTAAAGGATTAATTGCTGTTGTGCCGTATAGCTAACGGGATTCAAGACGATCGGTTCATGAATGACAAGAAGGGCAATAACAACTACTTGAGTGGTAACTTGGCAGGCCATTCAGTCTGTAATAATTATCTAATAATTATATACAGTACATTCTGGTCACCAGTTCATGGTGTAGTCCACATTGAAGTCAGGATAAGGAAGAATTTATAGAAAATTGATAGCTTGATGAAAATGAAGGTTAAAAATAGCATGGCTTAGTGTTCTTTCATTCCTTCCCTTCAGGCAATGGGTATGGATGTCCAGATGGTGCCAGGCAAAGGTCCCACATTCCCAGAGCCCCTCAAGGAGCCAGAAGACCTGCAGCGCCTGCGAGTGAAAGTGGATGTGGCCACAGAACTGGGTTATGTTTTCAAAGCCATCACACTGACCAGACACAAAATTGAGGGCAAAGTTCCACTGATAGGTTTCACTGGCGCACCGGTGAGTTTCTGACAGCAGTTTGAAACCATTTTTCATCTTTCTGGCCTCAATTTTCATTTGAATTCCCTTAAACAGTGGACGCTGATGTCTTATATGATAGAAGGAGGTGGCTCCAACACCCACTCGAAGGCCAAGCGTTGGCTCTATCGACATCCACAGGCCAGTCACATGCTCCTTAAGATGCTAACGGATGTGATAGTCGAGTACCTTTTGGGCCAGGTGGCAGCTGGAGCTCAGGTCACACTTTTACTTCTACCTCTACACCTACTGTACAATATGATGATCTTCCACGGAGAACACAAAATTATCCTAAAATATTATTGGCCCATAACAGTGTTTGTAAAATCCTGGTGTCACTTGAAAGCGGGCACATTATGGCAAAGTTGTTTTTTTTTTAAACCCATTCACTGGCAATGATGGTGATAGACTTTATACAAATCCCTAGGTCAGTGATGCATAAATTCCATTACATCACCATGAATCGTCTTGTCGTTAAGACTCCCCTTTTTCTGTCTTATACAGGCTCTGCAGGTGTTCGAGTCCCACGCTGGTATCTTGGGGCCGGTGGAGTTTCAAGCATTCTCGTTACATTACCTTAACGACATTGCTCGACGCGTTAAAGAGAAACTCAAGGAGGAACAGAAAGAAGTTCCAATGGTCAGAGAGCATGTACAGTAATCCCTCGAATATCACGGTTAATGTAGACCAGAAATGGCTGTGATAATCGAAAAACTGCGAAGTAGGGTATTATAACTACCTTTTTTTCAGTGCTGAGTCCTAGTAGCAGGATTGGCTTCCGCTTACCAGTTTCACCGTGGATTTTCACAACTTAAAAAAAAATAATTAACAATTATTAGCAGAAAAAAATAGCGAAGGAGTGAATTTGCAATAAGTGAAGTCGAGCGAAGACTGTACACATTTACATCAAGACATTAATTTAGAGTGAAAATTAGTTTTTATCCATTCATACATTCAGATATACATTTATCCTTTGTACTATATTATTTGTTGGATTCTCTATGAATACCTTGGTTAATGGTTTTGATTTCTGGTTTCAATTCTTGTTAATATTAAGCTTCATTTCTGTGACATTTTTATTGTCTTTTGTCAGTAGATGGCAGCATTGCACTAACAAGCTATGTTGGTACACCAGAATAGTTCTCAAAAGTGTTCTAATATGAACTTTGTCTTTGTACAGATCGTTTTTGCAAAGGATGCTCATTATGCTCTTGAAGATCTGTCACAGTCCCATTACAATGTGGTTGGGCTTGATTGGACCATTGACCCACGCTCAGCGCGGTAACACTACACACACGAACACAATTATTTAAAAGGCACAATGTTTTTGAACAGAATAGGGACACTTTTTTCTTCCTAAATCAAATTTTTTTTGTCAGTCCAATACCCTAATCGGGTGGTTGAGTGGACAATACGGCCATAATAAATGAGAAAATAGGGTAACAAAATTAATGAATTCACACATGAACACGCCAACACCACACAATAAGGCCGGGACTCACCGGGCATTGAATCCTTGATCTCAGAACTGTGAGACGGACATGCTAACCACTCGTCTGCCGTGTGGCCCGAGTAACAAAATTGTACAAGCAAAAACATCCAACAACTTGAACCACACAATGAGCCAGTGGACTGTTGTATGTCCCTTTTAGAAAGATTCATATGTGATTTTGTCTAATTTTATAAAACATTTTGTGTATTTCCACTTGATGAATGGACTGTCTGTCTTTTGTTGCCACCATTGTTCAGGGAGCGAACAGGAGGAAAAGTTTGCCTTCAAGGAAACATGGACCCATGTGCACTTTATGCTCCCAAGGTAACAAACAAACCTCTCTTAGGATATGATTTGTTTCCTTACATGTGGTTGCATGAGTTCTTAGCATTTAATTTGGAATGATTAATTTTTTCTTACGATTTTCAAGTTTATTAACAAAATTAATTTACCATAGCAAATGGATGAAACACTCACAGCACTGTATTGTGAATTAAAAACATTTAGTTAATCGAAAATGTGTGAAAAAAAATATCTCAGCACTTACTAATGGAACCTTGGCTGAGCTGTTTCTCTTTCCGCTCTCCACTCTAGGAGAGTATTTCAAACATTGTGAAGAACATGCTGGAAGGCTTCGGCACAAGAGGTTATATTGCCAATTTAGGCCACGGTCTTTATCCTGATATGGACCCAGAGAATGTGGGTGCATTTGTGGAGGCTGTGCACCAACACTCAAAACAGATGGTCAAGCAAATGTAGAAAATGATCGTAAATGTCAAATCCTGGAATGATTTTATTTTGTTAGAATCCAAAGTCAAATAAACAGAAAAAAATGATGACATTACAGTTATTGAATAATACTGCCTTTGTATGCCACCAAAATGTATTTAAAATCAAGATCCAAGTGACTCAATTAATTCAGTCCTTTTTTTTTCTTTTAATGCCACTGAATCATGATTTCATATTTAAAGACATAATTTCAGGGGATAGATAGTATTTGAACAACACACTGGAATTTCTTCACTATTAGATGAGATGAGATTAGATAACTTTAGTCATTCCGTATTCGGGAAATTCACTGTTGCAGTAGCGAGAGGGTGAGAATACAGACACAGGAAAATACATTTTAGACATGAATAAATAGGTAATAAATAAATAAATAAATTAGCGTGTTGCATGGGACTCCACAAACTCATGCATATTCTCTAGAAAAAGTCTAGGGGGCACTGGAAACAGGGGTGGGGGGTACACTCTATGACCCCTTCACATTTGCAGTACTGTAGACTCCCAAGTGCTAGTATTATTATAGTACTGTATATTGCAGATGGTAAACCCACACCAGATGGTAAAGCCAGGGGATTGTGAAGTAGACTACCTATATACCTGTTCAGTGCGCTTCCTTCCTGTAATTTGTAGATACTGGTATCTTATTGTGTTAAAATCTGAAAGTAAGAAAAATTTGTAGAATGTGTACATTATGTTATGGTCTCATCATCCCATGTTGGTTTTGTGGATCAACAAATGGCTTTCCAAGACAAGATTTTCTATTAATCTGAAATGTATCAATCTGCTAGAAGTAGATTATGCGTTTGGATTTTGAATGGAATGACCCCATTCCCGTAATTGGTGGACATGACAAACGCATTCATTTTGAAAGACATGTCATTGGTTTTAATGGCATAGTGGTGCGCTTCCAAGTACCCTCAAGAGCTCAAAAATACAAGCGCAGATAATCTTTAAGCTGTAACAGATTCAATCAAAGCGCATCATCTTAAAAGCAGCTTTGGTTCAAAATCCGAATAGTTCGAGAGGGACAATTGTCAGTAGGAAATGCGTTTTTGCTCGACTTTATTTTCTTACTTTACAGGAATGAATAGACGTTTGGAATGTATTTGTTGGTCTGAAATCCACTTGACTCATGTATTTTGTCCAGCCATGTTTTGAAGTTTATTTTTAATCCCTGGGCTATCCATTGGATACAGAGTGTAAAATCCATTTGTTTGAATTTTGGGAAACGTCACCATCTTTAAATATTCATTAGCTGTATGTTTAACCTAAAATGATTGGTGCTTGAGGTCTTCGTACAGAGAATGTAGTCGCAGTAAATTCCACAGAAAATGCTAAGGAATTGCCCACACATCTACTAAAGACATTTTTATGTCTCATGACTTTGGTATGAATGTAAACACTGTGCCAGAAAAAAAATACAGTCATCCCTTGAATATCGCGGTTAATGTAGACCAGACATGGCCACGATAATCGAAAAATCGCAAAGTAGTGTCACCCCTATTATAACTATCTTTTTTATTTATTTTTCCCTTCAGTGCTGAGTCCTAGTAGCAAACAGAAGACGGGAGTGAAACAAATCGCGAAGAATTGAATTCACGATAAGTGAAGTCGTGATAATTGAGGGAAGACTAATACAGTAAAATTAGTTTTGCCCAAAAAAATGTATAATATGTACAAGGATTTTGTATTAATAGAATGTTTAGAGGTCAAACTTGATCTGTTTTATCAGACACAGCATTCTGTAGTTTTCAGAACAATTCTGCCGAACTAATGATATAATGTTTCACTTTATCGTTTGACCACATGCGTACAAAATTTATCGTAGCATAGTGTACGTACAAATTAGACTAAAACTTATGGCTACGTGGTCTAGATGATAATGTACCACACTATAGCTATATATAGTGTTGTCTAATTACTTGGATTGCCCATTTAACTACATAAAAAAAATAAAAACACAATTAAATTGACAGTCAGTTCTCATTGAAAATAATCAAATATTTATTTACACTATAAAAATCTCCTGTGACCCTTGTGAGGATAAGCAGAACAGAAAATGAATGAATTAATAAAAAAACTTGTTTTTAATTGAAGTTAAATATTTTAGGGCAAGTAAGGTAAATTTATGAAAAAATGCACACACAAAAAAGAAATGAATGAGGCAACATGGTAATCGCAATGGAAGTGTTTTACAGGAGGAATTACAAGAAGACAATTTAATCCCAAATAGTGTTTTTCTCAGTGAGGTAGCAGCTGAGAATACCACATAAGCAGATTCCATTAAATCCCGTTGTTGTTTTTGGGCTTGTTGTTGTGTTGAAATCCCAAGGATTCGCCACTTCCAAATGCTTAGGGGAATTTTATTTTGAAACTGAAAGAAGTATTTTCTTTTAGCTTGCATTTGTATTTACAGTACCATATATAGAAATTTGGGGCGGCCCGGCGACTCAGTGGTTCGCACGTTGGCCTCACAGTGGGGGTCCTGGATTCAAATCCAGGTCAGTCCAAGTGTATGGAGTTTGCATGTTCTCCCTGGACCTAGGTGGGTTTTCTCCGGGTGCTCCGGTTTCCTCCCACATTCCAAAGACATGCCTGGTAAGCTGATTGGACACTTTAAATTGCCCCTAGGTATGAGTGTGAGCGTGAATGGTTATTTGTCTCCTTGTGCCGTGCGATTGGCTGGCCACCAATTCAGGGTGTCCCCCGCCTCTGGTCCAAAGTCAGTTGGGATAAGGTCCAGTACCCCCCGCGACCCTAGTGAGGATAAAGCGGTTCAGAAAATGAGATGAGGTGATATATATACACATACATATGTATATATATGTTTTGGTTCTATGTCACCGGACAATTTCCTACACATTACGTGCCATTTTTTTTTTATCAAGTTCTTAATAAAAGCAAATAAAACGCTGGCCACCACAGAAATGTAACTAAATGGAATCGAGCAAAGAAGTCGATCTGCCAATACATCACTTCTGTTATGATAGCGAAATGGAATTAAAATGGTGTTTTGTGCTTTTTTGGTTTACTATACAAAGAAAAGGACTAAAGGGTGTGGCTCTGTAAATTGTTAGTAAACACAAACTGCAAAGCTTTTGGGAAAAAAATGTTTCGCCTTTTGTCATGGTCGATTTAAGACAGACAGCACTGCTAATTTGGACGGTTTGGTTTATTTTTATCTTTCAGGAAATAATAAATAATGTATAACTTTAAGCATCATTGTGCGTCCCCTTATAGATGGTGGAAGTGACTGCTGTTCTGATGACCTGTATCACAAATCAAAGTAGAGCAGCAAGCAATAAATTTTAAACACAAAAATTAAAGCAGCTGAATTCATCACCATGCAGATGGACATAAGTGACTCTTGCTTAAATGAATGCGGGCTTTCATTCATCTCTTGCTTTTATGTTCCTTGAATGCCCTAAACACTGCGCAAAAGGCTTTTGTTGAGCTCCCTTTTTGTAAATAATTGAGACAACTCGTCAAAAGCTGACTGTTGTCAGGTAAGAGAGAAAAGACTGGCAGTGTGTGTCAGTGGGTCATCTAGGAACAAAGTGACAATATTTGTAGAAGAGGTATAACAATGAATTTCTGTTCTTTAGAAATGGAGAATAATGTCCATGTGCAGGTTGCCTTCAAAGGGAAAAATACGTTTTGACATAGGAGAATTTCCCAGCAGAAACAGAAAAAACGATTTCATTTTTATGATGTGTAAATATGGTGGAAAAACATGGATAAAAGGCAATACTTTCCATAACTAGGCTAATTCACAATTGTGAGCAGACGTTTTTAAATTTCAGACCTTTTTAGCCAATCAGTAGTATGTTGCTGCTTACTAGACTATTGCGATGGTGATCTTTATGTGCACGGCATCTCGTGAATAGATTTATATTCCATACAAAGATTTTGCTTAACCTATATACAGGAAAATACTTAGTATTTTGTCCTTCTGTTGCTGTAGTTTGTTCTATGATCATCATATATATGTGTATATATATATATATATATATATATATATATATATATATATGTGTATATATGTATATGTATATATATGTATATGTATATGTATGTATGTTACATACATACATACTGTATGTATGTATAGGGTTAGGGTTATATATATATATAGAAATGTGTGTATATATATGTATATATATATATATATTTATATATATAAATAATTAAGGGAAAATGTTTCCCAACCGGGATCCGAACCACACCTGCCCACATGGCAGGCAGGTGAACAAACCTCTACACCATGAAGTGGCCACACCTTAAATTCTTGTTTTTGGAAACCCTTGAGTACACACGGTTGCTTCTATTTAAGGGAAAATGACACATGAAAAGAAGGAGGATGGATTTTGGTGAGTAAAATATGGCTATATCCCTAAATAATATTTCAATTGTATGAGGTTATTATTGATGATTTTTATGTGTCGCAGCTGTAGCTGCAGTAGAGGTTTTATAGCCATAAAATAGTTTTTGAGGGTTGGATTGATTCCGACAGGTGAAGGCGTCACTAGGAAATTCACGGACCGCCACTGTATATATAAAGGCATTTGATTTGATTAAATGCTTAAATATGAAAACACACCTGGAAGCAGCTCAGCCAGGTGAAAAGCAATGAAAGCAAGCTGACAGACAATTTGGAATTATTTGATGTGTTTATGGACAAAATATAATTAACATCAGTCTGTGATTCAGATATTATATATATATATATATATATATATATATATATATATATATATATATATATATATATATATATATATATATATATATATATATATATATATATATACACATATATATACATATAAATAAATATAAATATGAATATATGACAAAGGCGGCTCGGCACCTGAGTGGTTAGCGCGTCAGCCTCACAGCTCTGGGGTCCTGGGTTCAAATCCAGGTCAGTCCACCTGTGTGGAGTTTGCATATTCTCCCCGGGCCTGCGTGGGTTTTCTCCAGGTACTCCGGTTTCCTCCCACATTCGAAAAACATGCATGGTAGGCAGATTGGACACTATAATTTGCCACTAGGTATGGGTGCGAGTGTGCATGGTTTTCCGTCTCCATGTGCCCTGCGATCGGCTGGCCTCCGGGGGTTATGTCACATTCACACCAAAATGGCAGTGCCTGTCTGTGTTCATTATTATTTTCATTCTCATTATCATAGTTTTAAGAAATTTGTGACTAGGATATTTCGATTTATTTGAGTACCCTTTTTCACATTAATATTTGTATAGCTTTGCATGAAAATAAAATGTACACTATATACTCTATCCATGTTCTGCATGTGTGTAATGGGGCTTGTCAGCATTGCCGTGTGATTATGCAGTTTCATTTTTCTCACAAAAATAGAAGGTAATCTGGAGAGAATGTCATGTTTTTGTCTGCATATAATTTTGTGGGAGGTCCATGCCCCATCGCTCAGCAAGTGAGAAAACCAAAAAATCCAATCTGCTTGGAGAGACAGCAGGTTGTACACAATTTGCTGTAGAGGGACATGATCAGTGCTCTATCAATCACCAACCCCAAACACACCCATTCACACAAAGCCCATTTTGTCTGAGTTCGGCATCACCAAATTGGTTTAAAGAATAGTAACCTATATGTCTAAAATGGACCGTAACCAATAAATAATTTATTTTTTAACAAAATATTCAAGTCATGAACAGGCTTGCTGTAACTACAGCAACAAACTACCGTTTATTATAAAGGGTGGAAAGTTTCAATTGCATGCATATATTTTTTAGATTTCCCTCAAAGCAGTTAAAAAAACACTTGGCAATGGTTAGGCATCTCAATTAGAGTAAATACTTAAGATAAGATAGAGAAATGATGCTGATCATTCGCAAAAAGCTGCTTCTGCTGTGTGATCAATGAGCATAAGAGTAAGACAATGACATTAAATTCTGTTCATCTCATCGGTCGAGGTAAGGTCACTTTTCATGAAGATAACGGAAGACAACATGGCACCATATTTCAGCCAAAACTAATGCAGTAAGTTATTATTTTTTTCTAGATTGATTTTTTTCCCATTACAAGTTTATTACTTTAATTTGATGGTAGATTATTTCATTATCCGTACATCTGTGTCCACTAGACATTAAAGGGAGCTCATTTTGTTGGGACTGAATGCTTCACTAGAATAAATACGTTCAGTCATACCTCTACTTACAAATGCCTCAAGGTACCAATATTTCATGTTACAATTTTTTTTTTATATGGAAACGAGTGACTCGAGATAAGAAAAAGACCTTAGTTACGAAATGCCCCCCAAAAGTAAATGCATTTCCTTATCCGTTATTTTATTTTGAAAATATCATCGTGGATCCATTGATTCTCACTTTAGAGACCTGCTACCCCACATGTGTCAGAGTGGCGGCCCGGGGCCCAAATCTGGCCCGCCGCATCATTTTGTGTGGCCCGGGAAAGTAAATCATGAATGCCGACTTTCTGTTTTAGAATCAAATTAAAATGAAGAGTATAGATGTATATTAAATTTCCTGATTTTCCACCTTTTAAATCTTTTTTTTTTTAATCAACTTACAAACAAATTCAACTTCTGAACCAGCTCGGAACCAATTGCGTTCGTAAGTAGGGGAGCGTCTGTATATGTTTTGACGAAAGACACTCTTTTTCCTTGTCGACGATAATGTCAAATATTTATTCATCTTATTAGACGTGCTTCATAACTGAGCAAAGAATACCCCGAGATTTGGTACAAACGTAAAGCTGGCATGCAAAATGACTTGAATGGCTGGACATCGTAAGGCTTTTTCTTTTAAAAAAAAATTGGTCTATGTAAAGTAAAGCTTTTATTTGTTTAAAAAATAAATACTATGTATATATAGTCAGGCTTTTTTTCTTTAAAAATGACCATGTATATTAAGGGTTTTTATTAAAAAATGACCATGTATAGTAAGGCTTTTTTATTTATGTTAGAATTGAATCATTATTCCAACAATTTAAAAAAAAACGACCATGTACAGTACAGGCTGACCGGAAGACAGTTGGGAGGGGGGGTTCCTGGTGGTGTTCGACAGTCGGCCTTCGGCCGACTGCCGACACCATACAGTCGTTGACTGGCAATACCGGGACGTGAACCCTCGACACCCACGTCGCAGGCAGGTGACTTACCCACTACACCACGAGGCGGCCCGCCTATACATGATTGGAAGTTATATTTATCCTTTTCATTACCTAAATAAACAATTTGAGAATTGCAAAGAGTGGAATTGAACTCATTCCTGATTTGAACTTGAGTCCACCTGAAGTTCTGACCCATTGTCTTTGCCACTGGACCACAGTGACTTCTGAAATGATGTGATTGGAAGTTATATCTATCCTTTTCATTACCTCAATAAACAATTTGAGAATTGCAAAGAGTGGAATTGAACTCATTCCTGATTTGAACTTGAGTCCACCTGAAGTTCTGACCCATTGTCTTTGCCACTGGACCACAGTGACTTCTGAAATGATGTGATTGGAAGTTATATCTATCCTTTTCATTACCTCAATAAACAATTTGAGAATTGCAAAGAGTGGAATTGAACTCATTCCTGATTTGAACTTGAGTCCACCTGAAGTTCTGACCCATTGTCTTTGCCACTGGACCACAGTGACTTCTGAAATGATGTGATTGGAAGTTATATCTATCCTTTTCATTACCTCAATAAACAATTTGAGAATTGCAAAGAGTGGAATTGAACTCACTCCTGATTCCCACCTCAAGTTCTGAACCAATATTTTTGACACTGGACCACAGCAATAACTAGGAGAAGAATCAGAAGTCAAATTTATTCTCCGACTTTCTTAGCCTTACTATACTATGTCGATTTTTTAAAGAAAAAAGCCTTACCATTTACAGACGCTCCACTACTTACGAACATTCAACTTACGAACAACGGTACATACGAACATGTCTGCAAATTGCGTTTAAGTCCAAAAATGTTCGCCAGTCCAATTTTGTATTTCGCGCCTTTTTCGGAGTAGTACTTCTTTCCGCCGCTAATACCGACGCCTGGCGCTGTGAGAGCTCAGCTCACCCAGCATCTACATTCTTCTTCGTTGCAGTGCGGAAGTGCGTGAATGTATCTCCAGTGTGCAAAGAACCTTTTTCATTTGTATCATTAAATATCTCATGCATCCAATATTGAATATGCTTGGTAAAAAGCTAAAGGCTTCTATTGAGGGAGTTGCAAGGAAGAGGCAAGCCATTTCATTTGAAACGAGTGGCAATAATAACGAAGCTTGATGCGCGTGAGAGTGGTGAGCGTTTCACGGGCATTGAATCGTTCGACCGTCAGTACCATTTATAAACAGAAAGATCGAGCAGCAGGACCCAAATATTGAACGTTGCACAAAGTTTGCAAATCAATTGAATGATGCCATACAGTGCTACCGCATCATTTATGATGAAAAAAAGAAGAAAACTGTGCAATCGTCATTAGGTCGCTTCTTTTGGCCAGTTTCTAATACATAAATCTCTCTTTCTCTCTACAGTACTGTACATATTCTCTCCATTTTATTAAATGTTTTTTTTTTTTTCAGTACAAACCAATGCGTGTTACTTATACAAGCCTTAAACATACAAATGCACTTGTATAAACCTTCAATATACTTATATCGGCCTTAAACATAAATTATAATACAAAATATAGCACTGAATCAACTTACAAACAAATTCAACTTATGAACAATCGCTCGGAACCAATTGCGTTCGTAAGTAGGGGAGCGTCTGTACTACAAAGTGGACGGCTTTTGGCCCTGGTAGAACGGGCTCTTAAAAACCGTACAAATGCAACATAGCACAAATTTTCACACACACACACAAACACACACACACTCTCACACACACTCACACACACACACACACACACAGGGTACAGGTAAAAGTCTAAAATGTAGAAAGTGAACAGCTTTCGGCCCTGGTAGAACAGGCTCCTAGTGAATAAAGAGACATTGATATTGTGTTTCAGATCATCATTGAGAAAGTTGGATAATACGTATAAGGATGGCATCATTTTTTGTGTTCTTTTAAAATGTACAGCCCAAAGAATTTGTATGTCTGTATGAGTGTCTGAAAAAGTGAGGGAAAAAAATCACATAGTAATCACCTCTAGATCTTTTGAGATAATTGATATAAATCTGCTCATTTACCATGGTCCAATCAATCAAGTTCCGTGCACGCACATTGTGATAAATGTACTCCACGCACACACACACAGACAGACCACACATAGCACATCATGGTGGTCTGATTTTCTACTTTTATGGCCTTGCAGAAATCTGTAATGAATGAAAAAGGGGCGTTAAATGAGGAATGGAGAAAAATATTCTGATTAGAGATAAATGAGTGAAAGATTGATGGAAGTGGATCATGCTCCATGTGCTTCATTTAGTTCTAATCTGGCCGCTTCGAAGGGTGAAAAAAAATGATTTATCGCAGAAAACTACTTGCTAACTGGGGTGGAGGGGTGGACTACTAGAAGGAGAAAACTGATTGCAGGAGCCCAGCTCATAGTACACTTTCAATGTCACTAAAGGAAAGAAAAGGGAATATATTGTAATAACATCACCCCAAAAAAATGATTTTAGGAAATATTATGTGTGCTTGTCAATTTTGAAATATAGATTCTTACCCCAGAAATTGTTGCAATGTGTTTGATCCAAGTAATCAATGTTGAGAAGGCTTAAGGACACGACTGGATCCAGACATTCAAACTTTTTCTGTCATTTAAATTTTAAGTGTTTCGACACCTGAAAGGGAAAGACAACACTTTTATTGAGTGCGTACCAGAGAAAAGGGTACCCGGATATTTCGTCGAACGGACACTTCATCAACCGGACACTTCGTCGCCAGACAGTTCGCCTAACCTTAACCACTATTAAAGAAGACAAAGGAAATTCTCATATTCTTTATTAAAGAAAATAAAACAGCAAAAACTCGCTCGACAACACAAACACATTAACATTTGGGCGTGTGCGTACTAAATGGGCTTGTCTCTAAACACACTACGCACGAAACGGTTCCTACGTTGAGCACTCCATTTTTAAAATAAAAGGCAATAAATAAAATTGTATTAAAGATTTTATTAAAAAGAAGACAGAGGAAATTCGGTTCCTCGGGGGGCACTGGCTTCTTTTTAATAACATTTTTAATAAAATAATTTTATTTATTGCCTTTTATTTTAAAAACGTACGCGAGTCCGGCGACAAGCGACGACGTCTAGCTCCGTTGCCTCACAACGCGCATCGGAAATCTAGTCTGTATACACGATACCTATGGGAATACCAAACAAAAAGAAAAGGAAAACGACGAATAATATGTGAATTTCCTTTGTCTTCTTTTTAATATTTTTTTAAATAAAATAATTTTATTTATTGACTTTTATTTTAAAAATGGAGCGCTCAACGTAGGAACCGTTTGACGTGCGTAGTGTGTTTAGAGACGAGCCCATTTAGTACGCACCCGCCCAAATGTTAGTGTTTGTGTTGTCGAGCGAGTTTTTGCTGTTTTATTTTCTTTAATAAAGAATATGTGAATTTCCTTTGTCTTCTTTAATAGTGGTTAAGGTTAGGCGAATTGTCCGGTCGCCGAAGTGTCCGGCGACCAAACGTTCGTTCGACGAAACGTACGGGGACGAAGTGTCTGTCGACGAAACGTCCGGTCACGCAGAAAATAATTTAGTTTTATAAATTGAATAATAAATTATTCTGGTGTATACTTGTTGGAAAGAAAAAAAAACTTAAATAAAAGCTAAAAGTGTACAGTGGTGGTGGACATTTTTAAATGCCAATTCGACGCAAGTATCCCAGGTTGCCTCATGTTTGTGATACAAGTACCTGTTATTACTCAATACTTATTAAATTAGTGTTGTTATTTCAATAGCTGTTTTTTACACAGCCCAAAAAAAGTCTGTCATTATGCCGCTGTCTTCTACTTTCTGTCATACGAGCAGGACCTTGAGGAGTATTGCTTATTGGAACAAAATGGCTGCATGATAGAGGGAGACCCAATATGCAAAACAAACTTTTGCTGTGTCCCAGATGGAGAAAGGCAGTAACAGATTGCAAATATTTAACGATAAAGATTGTGTGATTATTATTTTTGTTGTTGTTTCTTCTTCATACCTATATTCGAGTCCATCAGGATTTATGTGCTGTTTGAGTGAGCATATAATAAGTGAAGTCACATATGCTTATAAACAGTTCGAAGTTGCTATTAGCAAGATACAAACTATCAAATATTCTAGATCGGATCGGGCAAAAGACTTGCTGTCTGCCATGGCCATTTTTTTAAAATCATGTTTGTGTGGCGATGATGTCTGGTAACAATACACATTTAGACAATTGACAGGTTCAGAGACAAATCAGTTGGCACACGTAAGACCGCACACAATCGCATCGTATTCAAAAGGTTTCTATGTGCTTGTTGCCTTGCTACGCTTGTCAAGTGTTGCCAAACATGTGCTTGCAATCTTACTTTTTAATAGGCAAGATTGCGCAGGAATAGCCCAAACACAGATGGGAATCTTTTTTTCCCGGATCTATGGAGGCAACAGCTAGCTATTGTCAATTAAAATTCTGGTTTCAAATCAGGATGTCATTTATGTGGAGTTTGCATGTTCTCAATGATCCTTCTTGGATTTCCTCCAAGTAGTGTACTTCTTGTCACATTCTTAAAACATCATGGATCTTTCTCTCAATCGACTTTCTCATAACTGGGTCGTTAATGCACCAATCTTTCCCAGGTTACGTAGGTCCAAAAAGGCTTTTTCAACAGCTTGAATGGCGTTAAATTATAATTTTCTCAGTTGGTGGACCTTGACTACTGCAAGTTTATGGAGTTCAATGATCTTCATTGAAGTTGTTGTTCAGGACTCAGAAGAAGTAATCTACTGTGTTCTAACTTGTTTGGCAAAGATTTGGGATGATTTTTTTCCCATTAATGCTGTAGAGAAATTGAAACTTTATTTCATTTGGGATTGTTGTTTCTCCTTGTTCTTGTGGAGTGTTTCTCAATGTCTCCTCCAGCGATGGAACTTCCTTATCACACCGGTAAACTTGGAAAGAAGGGTTTCAGTTTGAAGGCTGGAGTTGCTTAGTGGTTCATCACCTCCTCACCATCTTAACTTAACTTTACAGCCGTCTTTTGGAACTTAATACCTATTAACATACGTGAACTCCCGTTTCCAAACCACTTCGCCAATCATCTTAAAGCCTGGCTCTTAGACGAACAAAATTGTGATGACGATGCTTTCTAAAATTGTGCTACGTGTATGTCTAGTGTATTATTGTTTATCTTGTACCTACACAAGGGACTAAAGATGGAAATTAGCAGGTGGCTACAATCTTACATATTTACATATGTATGTTCATGAACATGAACCTAAGCATGTTCATGAACATGAACCTAAGCATGTTCATGAACATAAACCTAAGCATGTTCATGAACATGAACCTAAGCATCTTCATGAACATGAACCTAAGCCTCTTCATGAACATGAACATAAGCATCTTCATGAACATGAACATAAGTATGTTCATGAACATGAACATAAGTATGTTCATGAACATAAGTATGTTCATGAACATGAACATAAGTATTTTCATGAACATAAGTATGTTCATGAACATAAGTATGTTCATGAACATAAGTATGTTCATGAACATGAACATAAGTATGTTCATGAACATGAACATAAGTATGTTCATGAACATGAACATAAGTATGTTCATGAACATGAACATAAGTATGTTCATGAACATGAATATAAGTATGATCATGAACATGAACATAAGGATGTTCATTAACATGAATATAAGTATGTTCCTTAACATGAATATAATTATGTTCATTAATGTGTTGTCCCTTATCAATCAATCAATCAGTCAGTCAATCAATCAATCATCTTACTTGGCCTTTGTTTGAGCTGAGTTTGGGTAAGAGGGATAGGCTTTGAAATCTTTCTGTCTGCGTGGGATCAAACACGTCCACTTCTCATTTTGTAGTCCACAAAGCACCACAGATGATCAATGCTCAAGTTCAAGGGTTAATTATTTTTGGATTGATTAGTTGACTCCACTAGATGTGCTTCAGACTCCGCTGGCAGTATTGCCAGTGTTAAGGCATCTTCTCCTTAGCTGTCCCACAGTGTCTTTCAGCTAACTCATTTCCTTTCAAACGTACCCACGTATTTTTCCAAGACGGCATTTTGCTGCTTGTTTAGTGCTTCTGGACTTAGCTAAGCAGTTTTGTGCAGTACATTGAGCTACCTACCACATTTTTGGCTTCAATTATGCTTCGCTTGAGCTCCACTTCTCACATCATTATGTGCATTCTCGCCACGTTTTTTGTCAACCGTGAGAATTGATGCTTTACTGATGGTCTGCTGACTTTATACTGTTCCATCATTTTGGATTACACCATCTTAGATTTGCTCTCTTTTAGGGCCAAGGGAGCTCGGAAGATGTTGACAATTTTGGTTGATGTCTTTTTTCAGCTCAATTTTTCTTATTGCAAAAACAAGAGCATAAAACGATGTGTACGTAGATTACTTACATAGGCAAAAAAATATTTTTTATTTCTCCATTTTGTCTTTTTCAACTTTGTCTTAAACTCATCAGAATTAAAGTCCATTTCAAACTGACTTGTATTTTTCAACAAGTAAAACATTGCATTTCTCAAAGAGAGCTCTCTGTGTTTTCCATGACGTGAGGATACTTTCTTCAAAGTAGAAGAAACCATCTGAAGCCTGAATCATTATTTTCCTGTTTTCCTGAAATAGAATAAAAATAAAATGGCATCAATGCTGTTAGAGTAATTGATAACATTTAACGTTTGCACTTTTCTTACACCACACATATTCATAGTGTATCACTCTCTCAAGTTAGTCATTTGGGGTTTAGAAGCCTTCCTGCATTCTATGTTAATTTGCCTCTTTGCCCCCACTATCTTCCTCCACCATTTACTTGTGATCTCTCATTAAAGGGTGTTGATAAGCAAATGCTCACCAAAAGAGTCGGATAGAAGACTTAGGACACGAGGGGGAAGGCTTTGTGTCCTGTAGCTGATGATGATGACTCACTGTCTAAAAGGCATCTCATTAAAAGCAATTATATTCACCTTCTGTCCACTGTTTGCTGCAAAATTTACACTTATATTTTACACTTAAAAAAAATATCACACAATATCACCTCAAGTGTAATTCCTAGCAGTAACTGTTCCCTTTGTTTTTAGTGAATATAAAAAAATAAAGCCAGTCTAACGTGTTTCACACTTTATTCATAAAAAAGCACTGAGTTTAACACAAATCAATATAAAATGGTAGTAGCGATACATAAATAGTAATAATTTCTCGCTTTTATAGACAGTAGCTCAAGAATCCGCACCAAAAAAAACAAAAACAAATAAAAAAAGTGATGTTAAGCTATCATACTTTTGTGGCAACAAATACTGGAAATACCTTTTTATAATCAGTAGCATAAAGAGGCAACAAACACTTTCATATTCCCTTAAGTTAGAAACAATCCAAAAACAAAAAAACAGGAAAATGGTGGGTGGGTGAACTAGTGAACAACTGCTACCAGCAAATAGTACTCTCCTACAAAAAAAATGATAGAACACATGGGGTGGGGGGTGAAGCTCTTTTTCCTCTTCTGAGCATAAACAGACAAAACTAGTGGTAGTAAGTCACGATGGCGTCGATTGGACAAGATGAATGACCCTAAAATGGTAGCTTGCTGGAGCTTCTTATAGAACAAGTAGGCGCCTTGGTCATGTCTTCTTTTCTTTACATGAACGCGTTGAGATCAAATCAAGTCTCTGGAAGGTTGTGACGTCCCCAGTGTTTATTCAGAATGGACAAAACAAGGCTAGAGGAATGGGCCCATGACCAAATAATTTGACAGAAGAAAAAACAATTAAATAATAGATTCTAAACAAGAAATTGAGGTCATCTAAAAGGCCATCCCATTTGTTCATAGTTGATTTTTGTAACGGTTTGGTGCTTTTCTCTCTTAAGTGCCGCCGCATGCTGACACCACGAGAAGACACTAAAGGCTTTCAAATCCTGATTGAATAAAACCCACAAAAAGTCAAGTAAAAATAAACTTTGTACATTGACAGGTCAGAAAGGCATTTTCCCAGTTGAAACTTTTCTCTCTCATCAATAATCTGCAAACAGGCCTAGGGCGGCCACTTTTGCATTGTCCGATTGCAGTGTAGACCCCCCCAATCCACCCCCCACCCCACCCCTGCCCTCCTCGTAACAGTGGTTCATTCCACTGATGCTAACCATCGTTTACACCTAAGGAGCCGTCTTTAGAAGCCCGTCCAAGTGGTTCTGCATAGTCAGGTTTAAGTATGTATCTGTGCCCAGTTTCCTCAATTTACATGCTTCTTTTGTCAGAAAACGTTTTCTTTGCAAATTTAAAAGAAAAAAAATGTTTAAAAAAATACAAACAATAATAGTAAATATAGCAAATCAGAAATGTACACAGGAGCACCTGAGAAAAGTCTTTGCTCTTAGAAAAATGCTGTCAAATCCCCACATCCAAAACAGTTCAAGTACAAGAACGCCCTACCCACCCCAAAACAATAAAAATAAAAACACCATACTTATTATAAATAATTATAATTTTTACAATTTTCTGAATTGACACTTTCATATTTACAATATCTTAAATGCTTAATGCTACTATTTTTTTTCAATGTTATTTCATTAAGTGATGTCCCTGAGAACCAAGTTTAGCCTCTTGTTTTCTTTTTCATCTTTTTTATTTCATCAATTAAAAAAAGAAAAAAAAGTGGAGCCAAAGGTCACCTCAAATGGAATGTAAAAAAAACGCATGAAAATATTCCTCCCTCCTTTTTATTTTTAAAACTTCTCTTAAGATCATCCTACCCTGGCTTTGGGACTGCCATTCTTCGTCATACAAAGTTAGCGAACATCAATAAATAAATGCTGAAGTCGGCAGGAACGTACTGAAGAGGTATTTGTGTCAAGTGCTAGTAAAATGACGTTAAAGTCCGACCAGTAAGATTCAAGTTGTAACTAAAGAATGAACAAAACTTCCAATAATGCCAATACTACCTGCTTAAAGTAAACTATTAACAAGTGGTTAGAATGAAGGTTAATCTAGAACAGGGGTCGGGAACCTTTTTGACAGAGAGCCATAAAAAAAAAATCATATTTTGAAATGTTCTTGCTTGAGAGCCATACTCAAAATTTAAACGTCAAAATACATGAAAATGTGTGCATTTTTTGGTCATTTCACCACTTTTAAAGTACAAAAAGACGGAATTATTTTGACAATATTTTTATGCCGTTGCTAATTGATGAATATCAATGACAATATGCATGGAGAAGAGTCGGATTAAAGAAAATATGATAAAAAAAGGCACTAGAGGTCGTGTCAATGCCACAGTGCCGACTCAGCGGTTTCCATATTTTAGCTCACGGGTTAGCGGAGAGCCTCATGCACCCATCAAAAGAGCCGCATGTGGCTCCCAAGCCATAGGTTCCCTACCCCTGACCTAGAGGGTCAGGAATGTTGGCCTATTACGAGATATCGATCTCATCATGTTTAGTCCCCCATGTCCTATATAATGAATAAACTCTTAGAGATGGGTAAAATTTAATTTGAGAAATTTCAAATGCTTGAATCATGAATTAGTTTCGAATAGTTGTTTCTTGTTTTGTAACACACCCATAATACATAATCCATTCTATTTCTACTTAAGTAGTGTCACCAAGTGACCAAAGATTGAACTATACTTGATTTAGTAGTTTTAAGGAGGCTGTTTAATTGGGAAATTTTCAAGTGGCCACTAAGGATCTCGTGATAGAAAGAAGTCTGCGGAAACTCCCCAAAGATGTCTGAAACTTTCCAAAAGAAGACAACATGAAAGAAACGCGTACAGGCTCGACTATATTTTGCTTAATAGTGCAATCATGTAATAGCGTGCGGAAAATAGCCATACTGTCCAAACCGTTTCAATTAGAGAGGGAATTTTGCTGCCTTTGTGGCCTGTTATTATTGGAAACACACTTTCATAACTGCGTAGACAGGTGTCCAATCAATGGGCAAACTGACACTAAATCTTAGAAAATGTTATAATTCTTCATATGCAAATTTCCACTTGCAATTTTCAACTGGTGGAGTTGTACTTACTGTAATTACGACACCACGTGAACGCAGCCCTGTCAACTAGAAGAGCCTAAATCCATGTGATTTTGGTCATGAATCAAAGTGGAACCTGGTCTATAAAGGGTTTGGTCAGTTCTTTGGATTTTTTTCCCCCCACCGCACTCTTGTTGTGGCTTGACATGTTGAGTAATGAGCCCCAAATGAAACGAGTCGATTTATCATCTGGGACTTTAAAGCTGATAATACAGTGGAGGTACGACGGTAACACTGTGTGTTTTCATCTTCAGTGCTTTCCTTCTTCTTTTTTTGTCGCTTTTAAAGCCCACTTCTACTCAGCTACTTCTTTATCCGAGAAGCCTGCCTGTCCAACAAATCTTTTGGTTTTTGTATTACGTCACTTTAAAAAAGCTATTTCTGCTTTTCATAATCGTTACACATTATTTTTGTGTGTATTTCCACATTCGGTGGGAGGGCGCAAAGAAGATGTCATGATGTTGAATTGTTGACATATTGCCCCCCCATGTTTGCCCCTCTTAACAGTTTCAGTGAAGCAGAGCAACGCGTTGCGTACGCCCCCATGTTCACATTCGACGGACAAAATCACCACATGGGGAAAAAAAAAGTTAGTTAATGAATGGCTCAACAAAATAAGTAAAAAGACAAGGGATTCTTAAATAGAAATATATAAGTTGGTCTACTGCCTTGAGAGGACGATCCATTTCGGGAAGGCGGGTCGTTGGGGGGTCACCCGAAACGTTCCCTGACCAGCATCATGAGTTTCTTCTTGCCCTTGTAAATTTGTTTGAGGTTGTCTATGAACTGGGCGAACTGAATGTGGCCATCTTGTGCCAACAGGAAGGTTTCCCGTGCTTTGCTTAGGAACTCGATAAACTCTCCGTAGTGGCGCGGACTGATGTGCGTCAGTCGAGAGTGGGTGGTGTTAATGTACGCTGAGATCGTGGCGTCGAGCAGCTGCCGCAGAGGTGCCTTGTCCGTCGACATCAGCTTCCCAGAGTTCCGCCTGCCAGGGATCCCGGCAAGACCCGGTGCTGTCATGGTGCACCGCCGAAGGATGTCGGACAGCACGGTGGCACAGTGGACGCTCTTCACCACCAGGGGAATAATTGCAGCAAGCTCATTTTTACCCAGAGAGTGGCTGAGCGCGCAAGCCCATAGAACGTCATTAATGGCCGGGTGAGTGTCCTGGTTGTAGGCCAGGTTCAAGTGGGTCATAGCCAGGGAGGCCAGCTTAAAGGAGCGCAGCGGGTACCCCCTGTGTTCCATGTACCTGGCGATGGTGAACAGTTGGGAGTAAGTCATTCCCGTTGACGCGGCGTCGATCACAATCTGGTAGGCTGTCTCAAAGGCGATGTGGTCCTTCTCGCAGAGCGTCAGAGCTGACAGGGCACAGTTCTGTGGGTCCTTCATGGCGCACTGCAGCGCCAGAGTCCTCGCGCAACTGGCCAGCTCTTCTCGTTGAGGGTAATCCAGGCTGAGTCGCAGGATGGTATTGTGGGACATGACGGTGGCTGCAACAATACTGGTGGCCTCAGTGGGGGTGAAGAGGGTGTACCAGCTCTGCAAAATGCTCACCAGAGCACGGAGACCTGCGAGCAAATGAGAAAGACGTGATGGAATAAGATACAGTCATACCTTGACATACGAGTGCCCCGACATACGATCAATTTGAGATACGAGTAAGATTTCGAGCAAATATTTATCTTGAGATACGAGACAAATTTTGATATACGACCATACAGCGGATTTGAGAGGCTGCTCATAAGAACATCATGGGCACTGTCTTTCTGGTCGCAACTCCCTCGTGTAATCTCTCTACGAGCACTGGGCGGAGCGTTGCATTTTTCAGTGTTTCCGTTAGTCACTGCGAATGGCGGAGCTTGTTCGATAACAGGAAAGGAGTACTACGTCCTGGGCAAGTTGGCAAGTGGTCGTGCGTTATCCTATTGTGAGGACATTTGTGTGCATCATTTTCAGAATATTTTGAGGGGAAGACAAAAGCAAACAACCCTCGATAGCTTGCATCTGAAAGTCAGGGTGGAGGTGGGGCAAATAGAGCCAACCCAGGGGAAGAAAGGTATAAAAAGTTAAAACAAAATTAGAAGTTTAGTGTAAGGTTATATTACATTTATTTTTGAGTGTGTCTGCATTGTAATCTAAGTTCATTTAAAATTGTTTATGTTATGTTACGAGCGGTTTGCTGTGCAAAAAGTCTCTCCACCCCTCTCTCTCTCTGTCCCGCTCTCTCTCCCCTCCGCTAGATCCGTCTAATTGTATGACTATTAAACACATTTTAGTACTATTAAAGCACTAGTTATTTGTTAGTTTGTTAATAGATGGCGAATTAGAACAAATAAAAATGTTTTTCCAATCCAATATCCTGTTTTGGGTGTTTTTCAGAGGGTTGTAACGAATTAATTTGTTTTTACTTAATTTCTATGTGAAACGTTCATTTGAGTTACGAGTAAATCGACATATGAGCTCAGTCCCGGAAAGCATTAAGCTCGTATCTCAAGCTACAATTGTACTTGCATAATTAGGCACTATTTGCCTAAACGGGTTGTGACTTGACGAATTCCCGCTCCTCAAACCACCACATTTCCTTGACATTGAGGCACAATTAAATAGCTCCAAGCTAATTCTATTTCTTAAGTGTGTTGACAAATGGTACGATTTTACTATAAATCATAGAAGCCCTTAGTGTGGAATCAAATATAATTGGGGAGGAATCAGGGCAAACCAAATTTGGAGTAAAATCAAGTATCTAATGTGTGTGTTCAGAGATAATGCATAATTCCCATATTTGTAACCAGCCCAACCTACCGACTTCGGTGGCACATGTTACCAACCAGCGGACCATTTCTCTTCTCCTCCAGTTGAGAGTGGATAGAGTCATCCTCATCACCTGGAACATGAATGTGGACAGTGTGTAGTAGACTTTCAAGCTCTAATGTGCATCTGTGACTTCATTACAGTCGTGTAAAAAAGATGGTGAAAACCTCAGGTTATTAGATTATTGAAATACTATAATATATTTTTTAAAGTACTGTATTTGGGCTGGAATTAACTGCACTCATTTTTATAGTCTACATATTCACCCTTGACTTGTTTTTTTTTCTATGCTGAAACTGTAAGAGGTGAGCTATAGTTGTGCCCTCTGCTTCCACAGAGTTATTCAGAGGTTATACTGAAGATTAATATTTTAATAGATTTGGTAGTGATGTAGATCGGGGTTTGTCAAACATTATGCTGGGTTGTGTACACCTTTTGAATAACTATAGTATTATTGTCATTACTCTAATCTATGTTTTTACTTTGTCTCGGATAAAATTAAAGTCTCGCAAAAATGTGATTTGTGCTCCAGTGCAATGTATGGTTTTGGTAGTGATTCAGATTGGGAGTTTGGAAAACAATTTATGCGCATTTGTGTACTCTATAGTTGTTCAATAAGTGTTAAAACGTTGGTCAACGCAAAGTCTTGGTGCTTGGTGGCTACTATGTCTCAGTTAAAATGAAATACCTTTCAAAAAGGTAACTTATACTCCAGTGTGACATAAGATTGTTTTTCTCTCTTAGTTAGTTTTTTTGGCTGGTGTAACTTGTACTCAGGTGCGACTTATATATTGAAAAATGTGTGTCTATAAATAAATATTCAAATGATACATGATTTGAATATATAGAGTAGATACTGTAGATAATACCCAGAAATGCATGTAGGTATCCAGCTTTTCATATTACGATATATGTTGTCAAATGTCATTAAGTTAGGTTCTTTTTAATTCTATTTGACATTTGACATTTCTAGCCCTAATAAATTCCACCTTTGTCTCTTGTGGATCTTAGAGGAAATAACTGTGGCAAAGGTAACTAATTCATTTTGTTAAACTATGCTCAGGCTTGAAAAAACACAACCTCTGTGAAGTACAGTTTGTCTTTCTCAATGTGTTAAAGAATTACAGACATGTTCTGGATCTCACTCACACACACGCATACATGGACATACAAGACACATGCGCACATACGCTACCTGAAGTCCTAGCTCCAAGGCAACGTTGAGTAGAGTTATATCAGGCGGGCTGTCTGCAGGTGTAGCTATCTTGAAGGCATCCTGGGCAAGTTTAAATATTAAGGAAGAAGAGTGGATGTTTTTCTGGATGGCTTCCAGAACTGTTCGCAGTCTCAACATGTCACCTAGAGATAAAGGGTTGTGAATTAATTTTGATTTGCACCTTCATGAGACATTGTTTCTAGTACACTGGTACCTCTATTTAGAAAAATAATTGGTTACAGAATTGGTTTTGTAACATTTTCGTAAGTAGAAGCATATTTTACATTGAATTGGTATAATTCGTTTCATAATCTTTAATACAATTTTTTTTGTTTTGTATGAAACAAATATAAATGTATGCAAAAGAGAAAAAAAGATAAGAATTTTTTATTAAGCCATTAAAATGAATTTCCACTGGGTTGGAATTGCGAGTAACAGAAGATTAAAGATACATACACATGTATGTAAACACAATTTAAAAACTCGGAATTATGTTGTGCACACTCTTACTTAACTTACCGCCGATGATCAGCCATGGGCTCAAAAAAAGATAAAAAAGTGCCCACAAAGTGGGCTTTTGGTCTGACGGTCATGCTCATACTCCGCCGGTGGCTGCTACCTCATTTGGGGCCGGCTTTAACATTTGCCCACAGCGCGTTATTCTCGGTTCTGGCATCATGGAGATGCAACTTAAGGGTTTTTTTTAAACGCAGAGAGAAAGTGTTTCGTGGGATGTTTGATTTCGTTTGACGTTTCTTAACTTGGACTGTTTTTCGTATCTTGGATCAAAAGGTTTCCCATCAAGGCCTTTCGTAACCAGAATATTTCGTAAGTAGAGGTATCACTGTAATTAGAGTTAGGACTGTACAATACCTTTAGCAGCAGTCAGCATTGTGGATGCAAGCTCGCACTGCTGGGACTCCAAGTGTCCCAGAGTGAACCAACGTGGATACCTACTAGGAACTATGGAAATGCCATGATGAGCGTGACCGATATCCCCGGAGGCTGCAGAAGACTCCAAAACTGGTAACCTAAAGAGAATGCATTATTTAAGTTTCATATATTTCACAGGAAGATAATATCCAACACCACAATAGGCATTTACATGAAATGAAGCAAAATCATATAGAAGATCTTTTACATAAAATCATTATTGTTTCCTTTTAATGATCATTTTAAAGTCAATCTGAAAATGTCCAGCTCAGATAAAAAGTGAGTCTGCATATTTTGTAATGATAATGTACATTGTATTATATAGTCGTAAAATAAAAAAGGCTTACATTCATTTCAAGGCCAAGGCAGTAATCTTAATGGGTAATGTATGTAGTTTAAAACAGCTTTTATTTTGTTTCTGTGTTGTTTGAAACATTTTTATCGTATTGGCCATATGTAAGACGACCCTGATTATAAGATGACGACCCTGATTATAAGACAACCACCTCTTTCTCAAGATTCAGGTTTGAAAAATGACTTTTTTGAATGCAAAATTCAATTTTAGGCAGAAAATAATTGCAGTGCATCTGAAACAAATGATACTAACAATAAATTTGAGAGAAAGCGCATGTTATTTTGCCTTATTCAAATCATGCAAAAAATGTCTCCTATTATAATGTCTGAACATTGAAATATGTAAACACATCTGAAATCACGTTTGTAAATGAATGGCTTCTGTTTTTTTTTAAATGAAGATAACTGTAACCGGGGAGTTCAGTTCGGCTTTCGCTTTAAAGATATATGGTTCTATCTAGTGTTGTGAATAGTTATAATGTCTAGACCCCAAATTCTCGGAATGTAAGACTAACCTCACATTTTCAGTCTTATTTCAATGCAAAAAACACTGTCTTATATTCGGACCAGTATGGTAGTTGTGCGAGTTTCACAGACTTTCTTCCCCAGTCCAATAATTCGATACCAGGAAATTATAGTTACCGTATTTACTTGCATATAAGCCGCTTTTGTCGGACAAAAAATGATGACTGGATCGAGGGTATGGCTTAAATGCGCATAAAAACACAACTTGCAAAAAAGTGCAATTTGACGGCGCCGTGACATGATGCCACAACATCTTAAACTTCTGGTAAGAAAATTGTAATTTCTGCAATTAGAAAGCATCAGGTTCTCATCAAGATAGACATTTCTTTTTTCAAATTGAATAATTTGATATTGTGCATTTACACAGACAGGCATATTAACTTCCTTATGATATTGACCCTAATAATGTGCTTTTGATTCATATAGTATCTCAGAAATACCACTTGCGATGATTTTTCTTAAGATTTTCCATTCAAAGTAACATTTCTACTCCCTATTAAAACCATGAATATGGAAGTGCAAATTGGGAATCAGGGGGGCGGCTTATACGCGAGAGATTGTTAAATTCAAAAATTTCAAGGAAATTTTCAGGGTGTGGCTTATCAGCACACACGGGCGGCTTATATGCGAGTAAATACGGTACATATGTTCTTCCAAGAGAAAACCCCTCCAGTATTTTTTAATTATTTTTTTTGTTAACATGCAGCATGTTGACATTCAATAGCCCAAAAATGAAAATAAGAGTCACACAAGTACATCTGGTAAGGAGTCCTACCTCATGGCACGGAGTGCCACCTTATATGCCAGATCTGCATCATGCGGCAGCAGTGCGGAAAAGAGGTACTTGGCAAATGTGTGCATAGGAACACTCTCCCTGTGGATGACCTCACCGAGACCGCTGAATGGACCAGCTGCTTGGACAAAAGAGGAAATCATTTTTATTATTATTATTATGCCTTATTTGTTAGTGATTTTACTTTTTTCTGTAGTATTGTACTATTGTACCTTCAAGTAGTTGTATGGCCTGTTTCTGGAGAGTTTGGACCAGCATGTCATCTAGCTCCAGCTCTTGGAGTTTTGTAACAATTTGCTCTTCATTACGGCACACCTGAGAAGGAAAACATCACACAAAATGAAAGTGTTACACATTCCACAAGTTTCTCTTATTTTGATGAATAGCCATTACTTACAAAAACAGGAAAAATAACTTTGCCTATTAGAGATTACAAAATGTACTTGGTTTGGTAGTTTTAAATAAAGAACAAAATGTAATTAGGGTATATGGTTTCACGTGACAGCATTTTTAAATTATGGTTCCAGGAACAAAATTGTACAGTTTGATAAATGTTAATTGACCAAATTATCTTCCTGGATTTTACTTTATTCACACATTTTTATGCACGCCACCATATTAGGAAGTTCAATAGTAGCCATTGAGTGATACACTCGACTGTTATTGTAATTTTTTTTTCTGATCAAAAGACATTACTGGATTAAGAAGTTTAGGCATGCAAAAGTAGATCTTAAACTGTTTCTTTCCCACTTTTTAATCAAGAAATCCATATCATAATTCGGTATGAGTCGTTATAGCCAGCAGCATTTCTATAGACAGCAGATTTATCACTCATCGACACGGTGGAGCCAAAATGTCTGTGTGCAGAGCTGTCATGGCTTCTCAGATGGAAAGTCTCAAATACCATTTAAAAAAATAATAACAATTGTGCTTGGATGCTATTTTTATTAATAAACTCTATATAATTTTTTTCAACGGGGGTACAGTAAACATATCAGGAACACATGGCTGCTAAAATCAGGGGTCGGCAACCCCCCAAAAATGTCTGGAGCCGCAAATTTTTTTAAAATCCTTATAAAAGCTTTATAATGAAGGCAACACATGCTGTATGTATCTATTTTATGTTGTGGATTTGACAAAAAACACTGCCTACCACTCCCTTTATGTCTAAAAGGTATTTTCTATGTCTGTATTCTCACCCTCTTGCTACTGTGACAGTGAAATTTCCCCAATATGGGATGAATAAAATTATCTAATCTAGCATCCTGCCTGTGGGTAGAAATGTGTCGCAGACTATGATGCAAATCTTCGTTGACAAAAATGTTAAAAGGTAATTTTATTCTACACACATTACATTAAGAATGTTTTTGTCGTGTTTTTCCAATACAGAAACCATATTAAAACAAAAAAAATATTCCTCTCCATTTTCAAACATTTTTTGAAAAAGCTCCAGGAAGCCACTAGCAGTGCATCGCTAAAGAGCCACTAGTGCAGGGGTAGGGAACCTATGGCTTGGGAGCCACATGTGGCTCTTTTGATGGGTGCATATGGCTCTGAGCTAAAATATGGAAACTGGTGGTGAGAGAGCCGAGTTCCGAACACACCAATAAGAACGTCACGTCCGCACTGTGGCATTGATTTTTATTTTTCATTAGTCTTCTGCATCTATTCTCTCATTGATACTCATTGAACTCATTGATATTCAATAATTAGCAACAGCATATTGTTGTCAAAAGAATTTGGAGAATTTTTGTACTTTAAAAGTGGTAAAATGACTAAAAAAATTGCACATTTTCATGTATTTTGACTTTTAAATTGTGAGTATGGCTCTGAAGGAATAACATTTGAAAATAGGAATTGTTTATGGCTCTCCCTTTCAAAAAGGTTCCCGACCCCTGCACTAGTGGCTACAGAACCTATGGGTGCCAACCCCTGGCTTAGATGAAAATGTGCGCATGCGGCAATAGCTGTTCAGAACTTTCATACCTTATCCTGCGCGTAGAGGCCTTCTGGCATTATCCTTTGTTGGCCCATACCCATCAACGTCACCTCTAAAGCTAGAGTCAAGTATGACTCCCTTCCATCATGATTGCCCCACACTGGAACATGGTGGTAGACGGGACGTCTGGGCTCACCCTCTTATAGATGGGGGGGAAAAGCATTAGATAGGTTGGTGGTGTGAAGTCAGTCATATAAATAAACCAATAAAAAGAAATTGTTTGACTTTCGTCAACATAGCAAAACATTTTCATTCGATTCACTGCCAATGCTCTAAACATTGCATGACTTCTTTTCCGTTCGCTTTAAACCTTAACAGGGTTGTATAGAGTGATGCATTGGCTTGTAAGCAAGGGTCCACAGGTTAAACTCACTGATAAAGATAACATAAGTTGGTGTGAGTAAATACAAAACAGTCTTTCAAGACGAATAAAACACAGGCAGGCATAACAAATACAATTTCTGAAAAAAAAATAGGCACCCATTGGTTAACATTTAAAAAAAATCATACTATACGTATAAATAGTTGGGAAATTTTGACTTACATTTATTTTAATGTAACCCATATAAAAAAATCATAGCCCTGTTCTAAATCCATTTTTTGGTGATGCCAAAAAATAAGGCCAATTTAAATCATGCCATCATCAATCATGACATTTGTGACACCAAAACACCATTGACACAAATTTAATGTGTGTAAATGCAACTGAACAACCTCGATAATCATGTGACTTTTTTATATAGCAATATGTGATCACTCCACAATTGTGAGGTTACTTGAGCATTTCCTGTGCACACTGCACATTTTTATTCAGACACCTATCAAATGAACAATTGCTATCAGGTGTGGACAATGGCTGAGACATTAAAAAAACCTTAAACTACCTTAAAGCATTCTTTGGTTGACTTGGATGAATGTTTTGGGTCTTTAAAATCTTCACAGATGTTTCTGACACGTCAACTAAAATGATGCTGTTTTACACTGATGCTTAATGGTATTTGGAACATTACAGATATACGTAATAGATACATAATTAATGACTGAAGAGTCACCAATTTGATTCGTGGCTGTGTACTGTCAAAGTGTTCTGGTTACAAACTAGTTTTTGACAGTGAATTACTTGTAATGAAAGGTATTACTGTATATTCAATGAATTTGAAGAAAAATACTAAAGAAAAGGATAGTTTTGTTTAATAGTCAGTTGAAGGTTTAGTGACAATTGATATGCTAAGAAAAATGCCTGGTTGTGCAAGTAGAATCGACGATATGATTTTGGCTAATACCACCATTTTTTTTACCTTAACTTCACTAGTACTCAGTTCGAGTTAATTATTTTTTACCTCCCGTGTCCATAGTGCTGTCGTCATCGACCCGGCATGTTTCAGTGAGTGTAGTAAAAAGGCAGCCAATCGGGTCCAGAGGATGTCCAACCCAACCTTCGAGATTAGTGGTGGTCGTCACACCCCTTTGGAGAAGCTCTGAGGTAATGACAAAATCAGAATAAACAACCTCATATTATTGAAGTTGTCCTTAAAAGATACTGTAATTACAGATAGTGATAATCAGTTAGACAGTTTGTGTGTGGGGGTTCTGTACCTTTCTTTTGGTGTTTATAGATGTCCATCTCACGCTGCTGCAGGAGGCGGAGTGTGTTGATGATGGCCACAGCTAATCGTAAGGCCTCTCTTGAGTAACCGTGGGAACGCAAGGCATCTACACGAGCACAGGCAGTCGGTACGTGGTCTGTGTGATCGAAAAGAGGCAAAGTGAAAACAAATTTATAGACTCACTATTTTGGCGTTGAATACTCTTACAAAAAAATGCGAAAAGCAGATTTAACCACACGCATTATTTTTTTTTCCTAATACCTGGTTTATAACATCAAATTCATAAAATGTTTATTGCATAAACTTTTCTGAGTGTCATCAAAATTACTGTTTGTTTTATCCATTTTGTCTGCTAGTTTAATTATCGAACCAATACAAATTTCACTTTGATACAAAATAATATGAATTATTTGGATAAAAATATGTTTCAATATTGTGGTTTGCCATGAATCGATTCCACTTTATTTTAAGGGCCATTGATCAATATAACCCAATTTAACAGAATAAGTTACATGTGACCCAAAGCAAACAAAGCTTTTTTTCTGTTTTTAAACTGATGTTGAGGCATTTTGGATATGTGAACAAAAACAATTAAGCAACATTTTTATTTATTTATTAACCTATTTATTACCTATTTATTTATGTCTAAAATGTTTTTTCCTGTCTCTGTATTCTCACCCTCCTGCTACTGTGACAATGAAATTTCCCAAATACGGGATGAATAAAGTTATCTAATCTAAAATGGCATGTGTAAAAGATGAGAATATATCATTACACGTGAATAATATGCCTTCCTTCTGCTAATGGACGAAGGCTGGTTAAACATTGACAACACAGGCTTGAAAGAGAATGCAGTGATTTCAATTTGTTTAACAGTGCCATTAACTTTGTTAAACTCACTTAATACGGTCATTGTTTGACATTTATGACTCACTGTGTAACAGTGTGGGTGTGCAAATGTGTATGTACCCAGCCAGAGCGGCAATCCCTGTGGATTAAACAGCAGACTCTCCTCATCCCTCTGGTATGATGGAGACATGTAGTAGTCACTGCTGATGATCCTCTGAAGGTGGCTGCCCTGCCAGTGGAGATTGCAAGCCTCCACAGCTCGGCTGAATACCGTCCTCCTTGGTCTGGACAAAGAGTCTGACAAGCACAACACACATTCAACACCAGACATATGATCTTGTAAGTAGGGATGTCCCGATGCTGATTTTTTTTAAACTTCTGATTTGATCCGGGTTTTTTCTAAGATATGTTTTGCCAATACTGATCCGATATGGATCAGATACTTGAGTTTTTCTTCCAGTATTACATGACAAATAATACATATTTTTATTATAAAAGTGAGCCATGGTGGTACCTCCTCAAGAAATGCTCTATTTACATAGTGCTCTGTTACCATTGTTAATTTCTAAAGAGAAATTGTCCCATTAACCATTTACCCTATCCTATATGGATTTGATACTAGAATTTTTCATCCATTGAAAATAATGCAAAAAAATAATGTAACCATTAAATGACAAATAATAATTTTGGTATTAAAGTGAGCCATGGTGGTACCTACTCAAGAAATGCCCTGTTTACATGGTGCTCTGTTACCATTGTTAGTTTCAAAAGAGAATTGTCCCACTAACTAGATGTGTTTGGCTAGTGGTTTGATTTACTGCAGTCGAAAAGCTTGATAGTACTGGAAACACACGCTAATACTGAATCGGATCCCATCTTGGGACAAAATCCAATCCGTATCGGCATCGGAAAATCACTACTTAAATAAATATGACATAGGAATGTAAAATACCATTGTTGGTATCAGTACCAATTTGTGGGGCAAGACAGTTTAGACATTATTGTGCTCGTAATGCTGTTAAACTAACTTGTTTTGGTCGAGAGACCCCCCTCATGTTTCTATTTTTATTTTTTACTTTGACAATGCCTTTTTATTATTTGAGTCTTCTGGTGGTTTTTGGTATTTTAAATCCAAGCATCACTTTTTTGGGTCAGGTCTTGAACGCTACTCGAATATCAGTGAACAGTTTTTCCAATTGTGTCGTTACAATTTTTGTACTTAAAAAATAAAAGTGTGTCAAAAGCCAACCCTGGAGCCTTTTGTGCTTCAAAGCTGCTGTATTCATACTCATATTGGTTTTATTTCTCCGATAGTATGACACGAATAATAGCTAAAGAGCTTGATGGACTGTTTATTGTATTTGTGTTGTATACTGACCCTGGGCGAGGTTGCTCTGCGGCAGAGCGTTGGTGATGTTTGGGAGCTCGCTACCATAGTTGCCATCCTCCAACGGACACACATCCATGTCACTCCATTTCTTCAGCTGCTTGAGCCAACTGCTTTTCTCTTCACTCTTACAGTGGGGATTTAACACCACACACACCCACAAAGCACCTAGGACAGTCAGGTCAACAATTTGTTGTAGATGCTTTGATGGTTTCAAATATTGCACAAACCAACAGAAACACACATCTACATCTACATCTACAGCTACATCTACATCTACATCTACATCTACATCTACATCTACATCTACATCTACATCTATTATATATACTGTTTCTTTCATACTTTCATTGAATCTGCGACTGATAGATCGGAGTGTCTAACTTGAAATGGATTGGACATCTAGCGTCAAAAGCAGCCAATTACTTAATAATTGTAACGACTTAATAAAGAACTTTCACTGCCTGGCCCCTTCTGCTGAATATGAATAAATATATATATATATATATATATATATATATATATATATATATATATATATATATATATATATATATATATACACATACATATATGTATATACACACACGTATATATATACATATATATAGGCTAAAAAAGGTAGCTTGGTGTTATTTCTGTGTGAGTTGTGTATCCTGATCACGCAAGCTCAACTAGGAAGTGTTCTCATTGACCTCCTAAATGCTCACATTGATTGAAACGAAACTGAGCAGCTTTATTGATTTGAAGCCTTCATTATTCACTCCAGGCTGAGTGAATGGAAAGACACGGATAGACGAAGAATTGAGTTAAACTACAAGAAACTACTTTTTAATAAAATCCTAGGTGGATTTTTCATGTCCGTACTAACCAAGCTCGTCCCAAAGTTGCCTGCATTTATCTGTCATGCCAGTGCCTTGTTGTCTCCATAATGACAGACGAGGGTCTGCCATAAACTGTTCCGTTATGAGAGTCAGCATCCGGGCACCATTGGAGTCACGCATTCTTAACATCTCTCGCACCTAAAAAGGTCCAAAAATAAGAAAAATAAAAAAACAAAATTCTCAAAATTAGTAAATGGTATTGTTTACATTAACTCATGTATGGGATGTTTAAATGAAAGGAAATAACAAAGATTTAAAAAAAATTAACACAGCAGTTTATTTTTCACTGTCTAGTGCGGTCATTTGGAAAGGGGGATGTTTTTTTAAATCTTTAAATAGGCTGATGATTTTTCAGGTCTATTTAGCCACACTAAATACCTGTTAATATTTAAACTAGACATTTCCGTTTACAGTAGCTCTTGTGGGTTTGATATTTTGTGTTGGGAAAAATCTAAATCGATGTGAGGTTTGGCAGCATAGTATTTAAGTCGCGATTAATATAAAAATATATATAATCATGCCAAGCAGCAATTGTTGAAATCTTTTGGGAAACAATTTATCATTTAAAAATGGTTAGTTCATAATAGTGAATGATGATAAAATGCAGTAACTCTTTTTCCTAATAGGAAAGAAACTCCAGTATTTCTAGATTCAGTAATAATATAATATTTCAGAACTTCCAAAACAGATACATTGCATTCTTATAGCTTTATATGGTGTTTCCTGTATGTTCACTATCCCGGCTAAGTACTACTTTTAAAGAGGAAGTTGTTAAGAATGCTGTAATAAAGATTTCCTATGGCACATATGGTTATGGTTATGGATAATATTTTCAAGACTTAAAATGCACTCAGATCTACCATTGCGCATGTACCTAACAATTAAACAGAACATGTTACTAAGAGTTACAAAGCAAAAAGCACCTTAGCAAACATAGAATTGAGCTGTTTTCCAGATCCATAGTATCCTCCCTGGGAAAGAAACTGCTTCACTTGTTCCCTAACTTGATCTTCGTCTAAATGCCAGCAGTTGTCATCATCAATGCTTGCGCCGGCGGTTGGATCGGGAGCACCTGAAGGAAACACGCTGATAAATAGCAGGTCATCATGTGTGACACTCTGACATGAGATGGTTACAAAAAAAATACTAGGAAAACACATTATCCATAATCCATAATGAAGAATGTGTGTATACTTGTATCAATCATGTCATGTTCTCTGCATCCAAACATTTTTATTAACAGAATGAGAATGGGAAATTAATTTCATACTTTCTTAGCTCATACATGATTTGCCTAACTCTGCAAACTGAACCAAACAAAATGTGGAATTGAGGATTGTTTTCCTATGTCTTCGGGAAGATGTATGCCATACGACTTTGCTTTTCTTTTCCAATTTCTTCTGCTCCACACTAAATGTGTGGGTTAAACAGATTTGGAGGGAACAAGAGGGGGTTGGGGGATGCTTTGATCAAGAAAAAAGATGAACTAAAACCACACTGTTTCCAAATCTGGCTGCAGGAAACACAAACCAGCATTCCACAATCAAAGCCATCCTGATGGATCAACAGCCCCATGACTCAATCTCTTGTTAAACACAGACAGGAAGCGTGATGTGGATATACTGAACTGAAGAAATGTCAACTATAAAGGCCTTTTTACTCACTCTACCGGAAGGAGCAAGGAATTTGCCGTGTGGACAGCCATAATTTATTTAGGCGGAAGAGGGCATTCCTGGCCATGATGGGCATTGTGACAAAGGGTAACTGAATTCAATTGTATGTTTGTGGCTTGCACGTCACGTAACATGGGAGCATGTACCAATAAGGGTGTTTTACAACATGTAAGATGGGGCACGATTGAGGTTAGGGCGGTAGAACACGGGAGGTTGGCTCCTTAAAAAGTAGTTCTTAAGCAAAGAAAGGTTGAGCACCCCTGGACTATATAGTACATATTTTTCTTTGGCAAAACTATAAATCAATTGTGTGAAAAAGAATTTTGCTATTCATACACCTCCAAAATTGCAATACAAATTGAACTTTGAGGTCCAAAACTTGAAAGCCAATGTATCTCAGCTCTTGGGCTTCAGGCAGATACTTATATTGTCTTTGCAACACTAAGTCTGCTACTTTAAAAAAAAAAATGCACATTCCTCTCATAACAGACACATGACAAATGACTTTACATATGCCGCACCGTGAACCTGGTTGATTTCAGAATTGGATGAGAGGATCTCATCAGCCAGTTTCTGAGCTGTTGGCAGGACCTCTGTGTGGTGTGCTGTAATCAGGTACTGGACCAGCTTCTGCAGTTGATCTCTGTTCATTTGGAACAATGTCTCTGAGATGGGTAACCGAAGTTTTACCTGCAAATATTTAGATAATCAAAATGACTCCATTAAATACCAATGTGTACCGCAATTTAACAAAAAATGTGCCGCAGTCCATTGTTTTTTTTATTTATGTAGCAATGATAAAAATGCAGACTTGGGGAGTGCCATGTAGTGGCATAATGAAATCTAGATACAAAACAGTTTGTTTTCATATAACATACAGGGGGGAAAAACAACAGCATAATTACAGTTATTGTAAGACCACTTCAATAACTCACTAAATTTGTTTTTTAGAAAGGACACTAACAAAAATTGCTCTTCTCTCTTTGGTAATTGTGGTTGGATCAGAATGATTCAGAATGAAATTTGGGAGGTATTTTCAAAGCGAGTACTTTGTATACGCATCGATTTTTAGAGTCTGATATTTGATTGTTTTGATCAATTAGAGGACATAATTGCGTAATTAAAATTGCTATTCCTCAGTTATTCAGGGACATATCAAAACGAAATCTGGTAGGTACAGACGCTCCCCTACTTACGAACGAGTTAGGTTCCGAGCGATTGTTAATAAGTTGAATTTGTTCGTAAGTTGCTCAGTGCTATATTTTGTATTATAACAGACTAATACGTGTAGCTGGATTTTTGACACTTTTTTGTTTCAAGGCTGATTAATCACATTCAATAATTGAAGAATTAAAATTGCTATTCCTTCGTTTTTCGATGACAGGTCAGAATAAAATTTAGGAGGTATTTTCTTGGAATGTCTATGCATCAATCTGTTGAGCAAAAATTGTATTTTTTTTGTCTAAGGGCTAACTAGTCCAATCCATTTGAGGTGAGACACTGCCAACTGCGATCGACACACACACTTATTTATATAAAATATATTTCTATCGACCGTATTATTAATTATTTTACACCAATTTTTACACTGCAAATGAATATCGCTCTAAATATCAGTTATCAGCCTCCTCTAATAATCGGTATCAGTCCGGAAAACCCCATTTCGGTTGATCTCTACTCAATAAGTCTTAGATGTTAAATTCCATGGCCTGAAGTGTAGAATATTGTTATAATGAAACGTTGTCGTGGTTGCTTTTCAAGTGTGATATTAATACAGCTGTGTGGTGTTGAACTGAAAATGTGTATACTGCACCTGTTCAGGCTTGCGGATCCTGTACAGAGACAGCGCCACCACATGGGCGCAGTAGAAAATGTCTCGATTTCCACAACCACACGTTACAGAGGTAATCTTGCAACGATCAAAGCTAATGGCCACCTTGTAGGTGATCTCTGGCTCTGATGGGGTGGCCGGTTCGGTTACCGTGCCACTCAGGTGAAAACCTGCACAAGACAAAAGGAAGAAGAAAAAAAAATCAAGTTGGTGTATTTCTTTTGCAGTGATTGAAAATAAAGCCATCACAGCGGTTCATTGATGCTATTCATTTTAGAATATTTACATCATAGTTGATCACGGAATCTGTGTGTCGTTTGATAAGAAAAGCACAGGCCAAAGAAATAGAAACATCATGTCAGAAACGGAGGCACGCTTTAGTAGTGGTGGTAGTACTGGTAGTGCTTTTGTTAGATTGCAGTGAATGTGGCGCACAAACCAAAATTAATTTAATACCCTTGATCTAGAGCCAAATGCCAGAAGGAACTAAGACATTGGGGATGAAATGTGAGTAAAGTGAAATGCACTGACAGGCTTATTTTTGGTACTAGCAGGGGGAATTGTGTGAAAATCTTGTTTTCACAAATCCACACAAACCTATCCCAACTCATCACCTGCTCGCAAAATCCACTGCCAGAATTAAACTCTGGAGTATGGGCCAGCATGGTCGCAATGAATCATACGGGCTTGTTAAGCCATCTCACTGGCAAAACCTCTCAACAGGCTTTTCATACTAAATGTTGTGAGTACACACAAGGAAGCTAAGAGTTAAGGAGGAATTTAAAAAAAAATAAAAAAAATGTAAGGTTGATGACAAAATATTTTTGTCCTTTTAGCAATCTTTGGGCCAGAAAAAAATAATCTAGACTATAAATCGCACCTTTGTTGTAGATAAATAGACATTCGGGTGCATTCCAGACATTCAATAAATTGGCCATAGGTATGAATGTGAGCATGAATGGTTGTCCGTCTAATTGTGCCCTGTGATTGGGTGGCCACCAATTGAGGGCGTTCCCCGCATAGCACCCCTGAGACCCTTTTGAGGATAAAGCGATACGGAAAATTAATGCCACTAAAGGGCAATGATATTTTATTTCAACACTTATTTTAGTTTTCCAGACATTTTACTTGTGACAGTGAAAGAACATCCAAGAGTAAGATGAGATGCCTTTTAGATGTAAGACTAATTCTCTTGAATGTGACTATGAAGATCCGCTGTTATGGTGAAGTTGTTTCGGCGACACAAAATAGACAGGATTTTCTCAGTTCCCCTTAACATCAGTACATCATTTTTTTTCTTTGCTGCTCCAGTGTCTTCTTCCTTCTTCTTAAAATGAGTAAAGCCAGGAGGTTATTTTGCTAAAATGAAATATCTTTTTGCAGTCCATTTCCCGTTTGGGAAAAACTTCCTGGTAGGCGAGGGGAGAGAGGTTTTTTTTTTTTAAAGGCAGAAGCTTTGCCACTTTTTGCAGGAGTAAGATACATTATCTTCTAAAACCAGTAAAACGTAAGAACCCGCTTTAAGCTTGGCAGCCCGAAATTTGTTAATACTGTTTTAATGAAACCAATTCAAATGAATAGTGTCTTGCTAAAATGCACACAATTGAAAGGATTACTTGATGATTTTACCAATTTCGTCATGTCATCATGATGACAATTAGGCTTTTTGTCGAGTCAATGATGATGACAAAGCCTATGTCCGATTATTATTATTATTATGTGCTATAGGTTCAATGGTTGTACCATATTAACATAAATAACAATTAGAACATCTTTTACTTTATTCCTGAAAGTATTATTTGCATGTGGTCCACATGTGGTGAAACAATCAAATCCAGAAGAACAAGCAACAGGCTTGGTAGGTTTACCAACGGGAAAAAGAGCTAATCTTATGAGCAATATATTTATCGTTAGCAGACAGCTGTCTTTGCATCTGTCAGACGCCACAGTGACAATAGAGGGTGGTGCCTTTTTTCCATAAATGTGCAAGATTAGCAAGGTTAAGAGAAAGAATGACGCAGAGAAAAAAATATGGGCAAGAAACCAGATGCACGAAGTGAAAGAGGAAGTATCTTGGGAACCTCCCATGTTACTGTGTCCAAACACATGACCAGACAGAGTCTAAAAAATATGACATCTTCAAAAGACCTACTTTCAAATGAATTTTGTAAGTCTGATTTATTTTGTGACAAGAAATCCTGTCCATAAAAAGTTGCATCTGACGTTCTAATTGAGGAGCCATTAGTGGTTTGGATTAGAGAAGCAAAGCAATCAACGATGCAGTTGCATTTAGTCATTATTTTTATCCAAGATACTGGAGTACTGTAGTGTTTTTTTAGTAACACAAAAAGAGAAAATAATGAAAACATGAGTTTTTCTAAAATGAAATTCCACAGAAATAATAGAAATAGGTAAAAAAGCATTTCCTTGGAGGTTTACAAAAAGTCAAGAAATCACTGTTTTTGCAACATCTAGTTTGGCAACATGTCTTTGGCAATGCTCACCCTTATTCTTAGGGATAAGTTATGTTGCTATTTGCCAATTTGAAGACTACGTAGTCGTTAGACGAGTAAGATAAGTTGTCACTTTGACAACATTTGCAGTGCTCATGTAAAAGAGCTACGGTGTGCTTGCAGCCTTTTGGTTATAGCAAGCAGAGTAGATAAACAAGAGTGAAATTGGATTTTAAAAGTAAAAACATCAAGTGATGAACTCAAATTCATCAATTAATTTGATTACAGTAATACCTGGACACACAAGGGCCCCGACATACGAGGAATTTGAGATACGAGTAAAATACCAAGCAAATATTTACCTTGAGATAAGACAAACAATTTGAGATACGAGCATTCGAGACAGCCAGGTGGCCAGGCCGTGAGAAGTTGTTTATGATTTTAGCGCACCGTCTTTCTCGCCGCATCTCCCTCGCGCAAAGATCTCTCCGAGCCCTGGGCGTAGTGTTGCCTTTTTCCGTGTTTTTTGCATTAGTCAGTGCAGAATTAAGGGAAACACAATGGATCCAAAAGCAAGCCGGTGCAATGAAGGGTAGTCCGAAGAAAAGGCGTATGATGACAATCGATATTAAGCACGAAATAATGGAAAAACATGGGTAGTGTAGGCTGAGCTGGCTCGCCAATATGTATGGAGAAGCAGGAAGTTTGCCTCAAAAGCCACGGTGGAATAAATTAATCTATTTGCCTTGGTTATTGCACAAGGTTTAAATGTAGTGTAAGGTAAGGGTAATACTTTGTGTGGGTATAGGAATCCGAGTTCATTTAAGTTAAATTTAAAGTTTATGTTAAGTTAAGAGCACATCCGTCAAGTCTCTCTCTTTCTCATCCGCGAACTCCCAGTTGATATTGAATAATGCCTCATTTTATTATTAAACATCATAACCACTAGTTATTTGTTACTCTGTTAGTAGATGGTGAATTACAACCAATAAAAAAAAAATCCCATTGTAATATCCTGTTTTTGGTGGGTTTTTTTCAGAGGGTGGGAACGAATTAATTTGTATTTAGTTCATTTCTATGGGAAACGTTGATTTGAAATAGAGTAAATCGACATACGAGCTCAATCCCAGAACGCATTAAGCTCGTATCTCAAGGTATGACCCCGGTTTCACCCAAGGCTAAAAGAAACACCGGTAGACTATTAAGCCCTTGATGCCTTGGTACAAAAGTATTATACCTTTACGTTTTTTTTTTGTATAATAAATGCCTGCTGTTGCTAATTTCCATTTTACATTATAATTGATCATTATATATTTTTTAATGTAATATTATTAGATTATATTTTTAAACTTTCTCAACTTAATTTAGCATCTATTAAAAAGCAAAATGAGAAGTAAAAAAACAACTTCAAAAAAAATCTTAATCTACATTACTTGACATCTTTATAAACATTTGTTGGTATTGTTAGGCAATCTGGAAATACTTTTGAGGCCTTCATCATGAAGACAATGTTTTTTATATTGTCTGATTTCAATTATATGAACTTTTTAAAATCTGAGTTCATATTGTAATTCAACTGATAATATTACATCATCTGTACTGAAACTGGATCGTGAACAAAAAAGCTTGACTCTGGCTGTTGTCGTGAACAATTCAGGCACTTTTCGTTCTTATAATAGGCTCATTTTGAGAGCATACTTCAAAGTCATGATTTTATTGAGATGAAAGCTCGGCTTCACGTTTATTCATTTGGTTTTCAATGTTTTTCAAGCAGAAGAGGAGCAGGAAAACATCGACTGATTGGTTGTTGTAAACATTTACACCATGTTTGATAGAGAAAATAACCATCACTATTGATCACTGAGATTAGCCTAAATGTTTTTGCTGATCAATGATCCCAATCACATAATCGTTGTCTTTGTTTGTTCATAAAAGAGTCCTTGTTAATGTAGTACTCGCACATAGGAGTGGCCCTCAATGTGTGGTTAAGAGACACTGTGTCTTCGGCAGATGGGGATGCACTGACACTTGATTAAAAAAAAAAACAAAGAAAATGAAAAAAACGATGCTGCATCTGACAGTCCTCATACACGTACACAACATAAAACACACAAAACTTCTTCAAAGCCTGTCCGATTGAGTTTTTGAAGGCACAACTAAAAGAAGTTTTTAAAAAAAGCAGTGGTATTCGCAGAGTTGAGACTTATCTCACGAACATACATCCACAAAACAGATCTAATGTTTGGTCATAAATTGTTGGTTTAGTTTGGCTACACTGATTTGAACAGAACTGATTTATGAGTGTGATGTTTACATACCGAGAGTGTGGCCAAGTACAATGATGTTGTAAACCTCAGTTGAACAGAGCACAATTCTGTGCACTGCATCATGCTTTTGTTGTGTTGCAGGTGTGTGTGTGCTTGCTCTGACAATCAGTTACATATACGTACATATTTTGTCATGCAACATTTGAGGCCCGATTAAGCAGTCTTTTTTTATCTTCAATAGAAGGTAGTGCAAATTGACTAAATTCTACAATGTTCTTATATCACAAGGTCTTGTAAATATTTCTATATATAAGAAAATAGAATAAAATACTGAGGTGAGTGTTGAGTGGTTAAATAGAGGGGCAAAAAAATGCTATTGTAAATCTTTCTATTGTACATCCACAATTGCAAACACAACGGCGCCATCTGTCACTTGCTGGAAAACCCGCCCACTCAGCAGCAAATCAGCCAATGAAGAGGCAGGATAATTCCTCACGCTCATAGGCCATTAACCCTAATCAGCTGGGGGAATGAAGCTGGGCAGCGAGCCAAAGTATATGTACGTGCGCCCACACAGACACACACACACACCCACATACATTTAAATAGACAGCAGTCTTATTCAGCTAATGCCTCCCTACAGACAAGCCTAGCCCACTCCTGATTTCAAATTGCAAATAAATCTTCGATTAATTCTATTTTCTGCATGGTTCCACAAAACACAATGCATACTATATCTCTTCCGCAAACTAAATTTACTTCTTTGAATTAACTTTAGCTGCAGGATTTTAAAACTGCGTTAAAAGACAACAGGGTATTGGAAATTCTTGGTACACATCATACAAAGGCACACCTAAAGTATTAGGTATATAAAGTTCATTGTTAAATGAATATCCAGCTAAAAGTGTAAAGTAAACTGATAAGTGTATTATATTTCCATATTCATGTTTGTCATTTCCTCGAATTTACACTTAAAGATCTTACGCATTTCCCAAAAGAGAGACGATGCTGCCCTGCATGACAAACCTCCCTTTAAAATGAAACAATCAATACAAGATGAATGTTATCTTCAGGAATACAACACATATTAATGTTTAATATTTTTTGTATACATTCGTCACTAAACTTTGATGTGACCAATATGTCGAGCAGACACACAAACGCTGTCATCAATTCTTCCTCTTTTCACAGCTCCTTTGCAACCCTGCCCTGCTTTCCATCCCCCTCCAGCAGCAAACATATCCCCTGCAGCCCTTCCCATCTCCCATCTGTTCTGACAGCTCCAAGGTTAACACCGCACCCCTTTGCACGCCCGCACTAACACAAACACCCACATGGCCCTGTATTCAATCAGCCATCTATCTGAGCACAACAGACGTGCATATGCACAAATACACATTGGCCACACTAAATCATCTCCTCCCTCTGCCTATCCATCTACGCATCTATCCATCATTCAGTCATCCATCCCTTCTCTTTGCAGTGTTTGCTGATGCGATAACAGGATTGTTTCATTTGTGATTTCCCAGCAGCCTCTATCCTAACACACAGGCACACACCCAAGCACACACTAACTGCACAGACTCATTTGTCATGTTTTCTCTGAATTGATTACTTGATTTTCTCTATTCTGTTGCAAGAGTTAAATGGGGGGACACAGGATCAACATATAGTGTGGGGTTTTGGTGGTTTACAGGAAGTTAATGAAATGCTTATCTGTGTCAAAAAATAAATAAATAAGTACCGCTCTAGTATAGCAGGTGGAATTCTGCAAAAGCTGCATCAGCAACAAATTGCTCGGGTCATTGAGCAGAAGTCAGGAAAAACTAACAGTCAAAATGACAATATTAGATTAAACTTTTTCGTTAGTTTGTTTTCTTCCTTCAGTAGAACATTAGCTGTAACGGAACGCAACCTGATGCCACTATTTTTTTTATTACTGGACAGTATCAGATTGGGTCACAAGATTGGATCCAATCGGCAAATAAATCTATGTTTACGTCTCTTTAAAAACGAATCATTACAACTGAGCATTGTGTAATATTTGCAAAGAGAGCATTTCTTGACTTTAAGACAAACAATTGGATTTAACATTTACTGGTTACATTATATTTTGCATTATTTTTAATGGTCTAAAAATAGGGGTGTCGGATTGGTATCGTCAAAACATATCTTGAGAAAAATCAGATTGGATTTGTAGTCAAAAAGTCAGTAACGGGACATCCCTAGTACAAGTTATAAGTCTTTTCCTAGATTCCTGTGCAAGTGCAATGGGACACTTGCATGTACTCTGTCCTGTAGATTGGATTTACTGTACGGGCTCCTTGGGGGGACAGGTTTGTGTCCTTGTGCATGGAGTTGTACATTTTTTGCCTTCTCAGTATGGGCCGGTCGGTCCAGGAGGCCATCTTGAATAGCGGGTATAGGGTCTGTTCCCTCACACATTACATGTGAAGCATCATTTCCACACACTACACGGCTGGCAAGCATGTAAAACTCCTTCCACGTACAAGTAGGCATCATTAGCACATATGGATCTAGCTGATTGTGCGTGGAATAACGATGTGACAGTGTATTACAATATTAACGCACACATTCTGTGAGAAGTGATTAGTCTTAACCCTTTTGTGTACGAATTATAACAATCTCTGTCAGGATTGTTTTCTCTCGTGTTTCAATAACTCTAATAGTGATCAGAAATCATCATCGAGCTCTCACTGTAGTGACCACTGTCCCTGAAATTATTAATACGGCTTCCTTACTGTAAATTAATAAAACGGCTTGTTAACTTACCTTGCCCTAACATACTACTGGCTAATGTTTCCCTTCCATAAAGTGTGTCCTTCTCAGGAAATGAAGTTGTGACCACTTTATAATGCTACATAGTGTTTTATCATCTATTTTAAAAGCTTATGTGATATATTACCCATGCTTATTCCTTCTGTCTGTTTCCTTAAACCCTTTCCTTTGTAGCTCGTTTGTTGAAGAAAAAACAACAAAAGACAACATAAAAAAACAAATGTGGCCCATTTAAACACAAACATTTACATAGAGCTTTATTTTTATTTTTGTTTATTTATACATGTGAGGTAGAGAGGAGGTATTGTATTTGCATAAGTGCATTTAAAATTCAATCAAGCATTTTAACTGTGTAATTTTAAAGGAAGCCATAAAATCAGGAAGACAAAGCAATTCAATTCCATATGGGTGAACATTCAACTGTCAAAGGAATAACTTGGTCAATTCAACCTATTGTAAGAGTGCATGTCACAGCAATGACGGTTAGTCTGGCAACAGATGAAGATGCCTTTCCTCTTTTATAAGAATACATGTTTTGAAAAGGTGTACTGTCCTAAGAGCACATGTGGTCATACTCACACCCCCACACACAGGCGCGCACACACACAAGCATTGTGCAGAATGGTAAAATAAATTTAAGATGAAGAATTAGTGATTATCTGTGAGTGAGTGCCAAAAGCTCTCCTCTACAGTAAGGGTAAATCCTATTATCTCAAGGCCAAATAAAATGTAGTAAGGCCACATTTTTGTCCGCATACAATTGTGCAGTGCGTAATACTCCCATCACTCAACTCGTGACTGAGAATTAACCCGCACAACCATCAATATATCACATCCTGCCATTTTGTACAATGTGCTACACTGCATTCCTTATTAAAGTTAGGACAATTAATATATATGAATAAAAATGCATTATACTTTGAGAATTTACATAGAGTGGTGAGGCCCACCGACAAGCACAAGTACACACAAACACTAAAAGGGTAACTAATTCAGTTTTTAGAAATTATTTTACATTATTTTTGACAAACTATGAGTAATTAAAAAAATATATATTCCTGGTTTAGAGCGGCCTGGTGTGGCGAGTTGGCCTGGGGTCCTGGATTCAAATCCAAGTTGCTCCACCTGTGTGGAATTTGGATGTTCTCCCCGGGCCTGCGTGGGTTTCCTCCGGGTACTCCGGTTTCCTCCCACATTCCAAAAACGCATGGTAGGTTGATTGGACACTAAATTGCTCCTAGGTATGGGTGTGAGTGTGCATGGTTGTCCATCTTCTTACGCCTGGATAGGCTCCAGCACCCCCCACGACCCTAATGACGATAAAGCGGTTCAGAAATGAGCTATTCCTGGTTCATTAAGTCATCTTCCGTACCGGCCATCCTCGCAAGGGTGGCAGGGGTTGCTGGACCCTGTCCCAGCGGACTTCGTGCAGAAGGCAGGCTACACCTTAGACTGGTCGCCATTTTGCCTTAGGGCACATTCCTGGTTCAAGAACCAATAACAAAGTATTAAGTACTACTATCGGATAAAATCCAACTGAACCCATGCCTATTTTTTCTGTCAAGTTAAATCTCTCAACCTGGCTTATCTGGTAAATGACAGTGACTTGAGGGATCCTAGAGTCCCAAGTTTATGTTTTTAAGTATTTCACAAGAGATTGTTGAGAGGACAAATGCCGGAGGAAAAAAGGAACCTAAAAAGCTAGGCTCAGAGTAATGAAAGACTCCACTCAGCGAAGAGATACTCCCACAATGCGTAAGCGGGTTGTGATGTCCTTCTTTATTCATCTTCTGTGCACGCAGGCCATTTTTTCTCACTGCATGTCTGTGAGGTGTCTTGTTATTGATCTATGCATGCACGTCAATTTAGAATCATTATGTTTAGATAATGCAAAGTGTGGTTTAACAACAAAATCATAAACCTGCACCCAGAATGGAGCCTTATAGATTAGATAAACAGAGATCTGTACATAGACTGACTGTTTAGGGATGTGTGAGTACCCAAAGAAAGCCCATGCAAGCATAACGAGCAAATTTAACCTCCATGATGAGTTGATCTTCACGACCAACAGCAAACAGTCGAAGAATAAGTCGATCATTTTGACTCTGTCATTTCTTTAGTAGTCATACCTCTACTTACGAATGCCTCCAAGTACGACATTTCCGGGTTACGATTTTTTTTATATGCAAATGAGTGATTCAGGATACAAAAAAAGATCCAAGTTACGAAATCCCCCAAAAAGTAAATGCATTTCCTTATCCGTTATTTTATTTTGAAAATATTGTCGCAGATGCATTGATTCTCAACTTTAGAACATCGTTACCCTCTACTGGGCTCTCATTTCATCGCTCTCATTCTATCTCATATAATGCCAATAAAAGAATTCAATTCAATTCAATTGGCTATTTCACAACAACCACTATCCATGTTTCAAGATTTTCTCTTACATACCTGTCCACCTCGACTAAATGCTTCCCTTATTAATGATTGCAATTTCCCTTATTAAGTGATTAAAAACCATACAAACGCAACATGGCACACATTTTTACACACACACACACAGGGCACAGGTAAAATTCTAAAATGTACTACAAAATGGACGGCTTTCGGTCCTGGTAGAACGGGCTCTGGCTGTTATCTGGCGGACAAAAAAAGGTATACGTCTCCCATAATAACGGCGACGGAGGGAACTATTTCAGCGGTGCAGGGTACATTTTCATATGCTTTACTTATTTTAAGACATTAATAAATAATTTCCTTATCATTTTCTTTCATTTTTGTGTGTTTCCTCACATCTTTCATACAAAATTCGGACACTTTGACCAATTTTAAAGGGTTTAGTTGGTAGTTGTGTGAGGACTGTGGAACAAATTAGAGAATTTACATATAAAGTACACCTCTACATACGAAATGTTCTAGTTACAAAAAAAGTTCTGGAACGAATTAATTTTGTAAGTAGAGGTACCACTGTGTATATCCATCCATCCATTCATCCGTGTGATTTTATACATTTCTATCAAAATCAGGGTTTGCATTATTATTTTTTTACACCATTTTTTAAAACGATTTTACTGCAAATAAATATTGGGTCCAAGTCTAGGTTATCAGCCTCTAACTTCCAATTATACCAATAATTGGTATTGGTCCTGAAAAAACACTGGCCACTTATTGAAACAGTTGATTTTTTTAAAATGTGCCATACAAATAAACTGCATCAAGTTCAGGGTATACATGGTGCTTCTTAACACAAAATTTAGCTGGAAGGTTCTTGCACAGCAATGACCCTAGGGAGGGAAAGCTGTGCAGTAAATAGATTTATTTTACCTTGTAATGTAATCGTTTGCCCGTTTAAAATAATAAGAATGAAGCTCATTGCTGCATTCATACACAATTGGTAATCAAACCAAATTGTAGGCCTGTGAATCATTCCCAAATGTTGAGGTAGTGAGAAATTTTCATCCTGAATGCGGACAATTTTGCACATGAATTTTCCTGTCTGTTTGCCGTGTCAGATTATCCCTCTGCTGTTCTTTTGTTGTCGCTCTGCACGTCTCACTTTTGCCCTTTTCCTAAACAGACCGTGGTGTGCTTTTTTGTTTGTTTAACAGGGCAGCATGCAACGTATAACACAAGCCATCTGCTATATGCATACAACCAGCGACTTGGGAAGGACGACGACTGGGATCACAATACATGTTTAGTTAGCATGTGTGTGTGCGTGTGTCTGAGAAGCAAGTGTGTTCTTCAAACCCAGGCACACGTACTGTATTTGCAAATGCAAAGTGTTTTATCTCATTTGATGCACACAAAGAGGCAAAACAGGCCCAACAGAGAACATGGCATGTGAGTAAGAATTAAAGAACATGTGTGTTAATTCACAGAAGAGGGAAATACAAACTCTTTAGTTGCTGAAGAAGAAAAAAGAAAAAAATGTATATATATATATATATATATATATATATATATATATATATATATATTTATTTATATATATATATATATATATATATATGTATATATATATTTATTTATATATATATATATATATATATATATATATATATATATATATCATACCTGTCAACCTCTGCCAATAACTGCCCTTATAAATGATTATGATTCCCCTTAAAAAAAAAACCAAAACCTTACAAACACCGTACGAGTCGTATGGTGTTTGTATGGTTTTTTGGGGGGGTTGTAAGGGGAATCATAATCATTTATAAGGGCAGTTATCGGCAGAGGTTGACAGGTATGCTATTTTATATATATATATATATATATATATATATATATATATATATATATATATATATATATATATATATATATATATATATATATATATATATATATATATATATATATATATATATATATACATATACATATACATATACACATACACAAACACATGCACAAACACATACACAAACACACACATACATACATATGTATGTATATATATATATATACATATATATGCATATATGTGTATATGCACGTCTCAAAAAGAAAATCAGGCTTTATATACTATAATGTTACATGTCCTGATTGCTTGTTGGTGTGGTGTGACGTCATTAAAATTATGCCTCTGTTTGAGACAGCCCAGTGGGCAGAGCGTTTGTGGGCGGATTGTCACATATCCAGCATTTGAATAAATACATAATATTGCGACCAAATACACTTAACAGTGGCTAGAAAATTTTTAGACTGTTTAGCTACATTGGCTAAGATGACCCAACGTTAAGCCTGAATATCGGCGTGTTATAGCATAGTATGTACATTTTCCAAATCAACAAATTGACAGCTTTTAAATTATTTTTATGTAGCGGAATCACAAATCAGATGGAGACTTTTTGGTCGAAGGAAAGAAGAAGACCCCACTATATAATATATTTGAGAGAAAAAGCCTGTTATTTTGCCTCATTCAAATCTTTTACATCTTAATATCTGAACATTTAATATGTAAACTAAAGTGCATTGTGTCATAAGAAGTAGCTACATTTTTTGGGGCTCGGAACTGAGAGCCATGTCATAGCAAACTCTGGATATTAATTTTTAGCCTTTCAGTTCTTCCATAGCAGCAGCAAAAGCTTTCTCTTGACACCAAACAGGAATGCTAACATAGCATTAAAGCTTGCAGAATGCGTTTGAAGTTGTACTCTGCGAATGTACTTGGTTCAAATGCATTTGTTTGTTTTTCTTTACTTTTTCTCGTCCAATAGAAAAAAAATACATACGGATGCGATGTGGGCATCCGCAAATTGATTAGGAATCTGTCCACCACCTGCTTAGACTCCGCCCCTTCAAATCTGATCAGGGCTAGCTTTGCACAATCATGGATGAAATTAATAATTTTTAAAATAATATTTAATAAAAGGATTTTACAAGCCAATACATAACCTGAAAATCTACACATGCCCTCTCTCACACAAACGTAGGGGGTGGGGGACTTCTGGTTGACTTCATCAAGCTATTATTAGGCCTAGCCACGGTAAGAGGATGGTCCTAAAACTAAAATTGAGGGGGATTTGATTGTGTTTTATAGAAGCATGCAATGTTAAAACGTGCAACAAAGAAAACATGCACTAACTAATCTGCTTGCATGCATTATGATGCCAATCTTCCCAGATTAGGAGGACTCACTTCCAACTAACATACCCTGCAGGATTGTTAAACTTAAAGAAGCTCAGACACTGGAGCTCTAAGTCACACTCCTATGTTACTAGTGGACCATCTTTAATTTTCAGCTTTGTCTTCCTTCTTGCTGCTCTCTCTCTCTCTCTGCTTTAGGGCACACATAGGAGTAAAACAATCTTGCTGATGAGGCAGACCAACATCCACAAGCATTGCATTAAGGTTTAATCTGGATCTGACCTGCTTTTTCTTGGCTTGATTGCATTATTTGCTGCCCCCACAGCCCTTTCATATCTTGCACCCCAAAAACCTCCACTAACATCCAGGTTGGAGTCGTCAAGGCTGGAGTCTTGCCTGCCATTGTTGGATCTCAATGGAAGAAAGGCAATTGGCAGACAGGCATCAGCCAGAAGGCCAAGTGGAGCAAATTTGCAGATAGCAGCTCCTGAAAGACTATGCATTACAAATAGATATGGGTCCTTGGAGAGGTAACAATGAAGGCAAAGGAAAAAACAGGTCCATATTATATTTTATTACAATTATGTATAAATTACGAAATGGAATTTACCCCGAAAAATATTGCGGTGTTGTAATGTGCAATATGCTTTATCGCAAAGGACGATAAATACTTTCACATACTAGTATGTCTAGTTCACTTTGTTTATTATTTTGTCCATTAATTAAAGATTGAACATTTAGAAATTACATTAAATGCATGCTATTTCCGTATGGCTACAATGATTACATAATTGTTACTACCTCAAGTATATGGAAGAATAACATAAGTGATTAGGAGTCATGTCTTCTTGATAGTAATAAAGACGTTGAGGGTGGAACTGCCAGGGAACAGGGCTATAGGTAAGCCTAGGAGAAGATACATGGATATAGTGAAAGAGGACATGAAAGTGGCTGCTGTCATAGAGGAGGGTGCAAAGGACAGGGTGGAATGGAAAAAGTTGATTTGCTGCGATGACCACTCATGGGACAAGTGTAGTTGTGGTCTTTATTGTGGATGATTTAGAACAATCATGTCAAAGACGGTTTAAGAAAGAAAAACACTACATCCTTTCTCCTAACTCTGGGGGGAATATCACAGAGCCTCTATAAAATACTACGACTCGGGGCAGCAAATAAATTCACTTATAACAAGTTTTGCTAAAACTGGAGACAGACAGAAATGAAGGCAAGCATAATTTATTGTACCATGTAAGACGATTGTTGGCCATTTCATCATTTCAGCCAATAAATCAATGTCATAAGTATCATGAGTGGTGTTCATACAATATAACAGAATTAAATTTGTACTTATATATGTAAGACAGCAAGCATCACTTTTTACTTTATAACAGGACAACCCAAGGAATGGCTACTACTCATAAAAATGTAGGTTCTCCAGGGAATTAATAGAATTAATAGCAATTTAGATATACAGTGGGGCAAAAAATTATTTAGTCAACCACCAATTGTGCAGGTTATCCTACTTGAAAAGATTAGAGAGGCCTCTAATTGTCAACATGGGTAAACCTCAACCATGAGACAGAATGTGGGGGGGGGGGGGGGGGGGGGGGGGGGGGGGGGGTGAAAATTATTTGCAAATCATGGTGGAAAATAAGTATTTGGTCAATACCAAAAGTTAATCTCAATACTTTGTTATGTACCCTTTGTTGGCAATAACGAAGGCCAAACGTTTTCTGTAACACTTCACAAGCTTTTCACACGCTGTTGCTGGTATTTTGGCCCATTCCTCCATGCAGATCTCCTCTAGAGCAGTGATGTTTTGGGGCTGTCATTGGGCAACACAGACTTTCAACTCCCTCCACAGATTTTCTATGGGGTTGAGATCTGGAGACTGGCTAGGCCACTCCAAGACCTTGAAATGCTTCTTACGAAGCCACTCTTTTGTTGCCCTGGCTGTGTTTGGGATCATTGTCATGCTGAAAGAACCAGCCACTTCTCATCTGCAATGTCATTGCTGATGGAAGGAGATTTTCACTCAAAATCTCTCGATACATGGCCTCATTCATTCTTTCCTTTACACAGGTCAGTCGTCATGGTCCCTTTGCAGAAAAACAGCCCCAAAGCATGATGTTTCCACCCCTATGCTTCACAGTGAGTATGGTGTTCTTCGGATGCAATTCAGTATTCTTTCTCTTCCATACACGAGAACCTGTGTTTCTGCCAAAAAGTTCTATTTTAGTTTCATCTGATCATAACACATTCTACCAGTCCTCTTCTGGATCATCCAAATGCTCTCTACCGAACCGCAGACAGGCGTGGATGTGTACTGGCTTCAGCAGGGGGACACGCCTGGCAGTGCAGGATTTGAGTCCCTGGCGGCGCATTGTGTTACTGATAGTAGCCTTTGTCGTGTGGTTCTGGGATTTCTGCTCACCGTTCTTGTTATCGCCACGGGGTTAGATCTTGCATGGAGCCCCAGATCGAGGGAGATTATCAATGGTCTTGTATGTCTTCCATTTTCCAATAATTGCTCTCACGGTTGATTTCTTTACACCAAGCATTTTACCTATTGCAGATTCAGTCTTCCCAGCCTGGTGCAGGTCTACAATTTCGTCTCTGGTGTCTTTCGACAGCTCTGTGGTCTTGGCCATAGTGGAGTTTGGAGTGTGAGAGACTGAGGTTGAGGACAGGTGTCTTTTATACCGATAATGAGTTAAAACAGATGCTATTAATACAGGTAACGAGTGGAGACCTCGTAAGACCTCGTTAGAAGTTAGACCTGTTTGACAGCCAGAAATCTTGCTTGTTTGTAGGTGAGCAAATACATAATTTCCACTCTAATTTAGAAATAAATTCTTTAGAAATCAAACAATGTGATTTTCTGTTATTTTGCCACATTCTGTCTCTCATGGTTGAGGTTTACCAATTAATAACAATTACAGGCCTCTCTAATCTTTTCAAGTAGGAGAACTTGCACAATTGGTGATTGACTAAATACTTATTAGCCACTGTATGTAACACAACGCCTTCCATCCAACATTTCCATGTAGTTAAAACATTACAAAGTATCCTATTGTCAGATACTGACACACAAACAAGGAATGGTCAAATGAAGTTAACTGTCACTCACAGTTGGCTGTACAATGGACATTATGGAGAGCCAGTAATACTGGATTGCAAGTGCTAAACAAACAAAGGCATACATTTCCACAAAAAGACAGTCTACTGAAAATGTCAACTTTCACACAAGAACACTCACATATACTTACTAAACAATAGGAGCCATAGAAAGACAGGTTGGTTAACAGTCGTGAGTTAATTGCGTTTCTGTCTCCTTATTACTACCCTAGTACATGGCTTGATAAGACGCAATGCATATTTCCATGTATGGAATGATAAATGTATTGCCTTCTGTGCATAACATAATATATAGAACAGAAGGTTTAGAACTATAAAAAGCAAGCCTTTTTTGTCTTTTATAGTCATTACAAAAGTACATTGACATTTAAAGCTTTACCACGAAGTGCACAAATAACAGCCATCAAACAAAAATATATAATAAATAAGTAGTCAACATAAATAAGTAGTAGTCAACATGGATAAGTATTCAACATTGAATTAGTGCTTTTTATCATGCAATATGCATCGTGTCAAAGAAATATTAATTCTCTTTTTAAAGTTGTTTATGTAAATTAAAGTACTTAGTAATTAATAATAATCAGACATAGGCTTTGTCACCATCATTGACTCGATGAAAGCCTAATTGTCATCATACCCAGCTGCGTATGACGAAATTGGTAGTGCTTCTCCACAAAGTGCGCTTTCCCAGCAAAAAGCCCAAATAAGTGATAATTTCAGCCTTAACTTAACTGTATGGATAACAGCTAGAATGAAGAAGTAATTGCTTACTTTTTAAGTATATAAGCAATGAGGCTGATGTCATTGAAAAATAATTCTAAAAATATTTAATTATAATTACAAAAAAATTCTGATCAATAATTACAACAATATATTAATTTACAGTTTGTCACACCGATGTTAGTGGAGTCCCTTATGCCTCTCTGCAGAGGCTGGATGTGTTTAAGCCTTCACGATTTAACATGTTAACAAAAGGACCTTTGTCATGGCTGTGGACAAAACCCAGCTCCCAAACCACTCAACAATATATTTGTGCAAAGAACAGTGTCAAAACTCCTTTAATAAATGAACCAAACCAGAATTCAAATTCCTGAAGGAAAAGGCATGATTTCATGGCATAGCTCTCTCTGCTAAAAAAAAAAACACCCCCCCCCCAAAAAAAAAAGAAGCAAAAAAACATACCCAGGTGCCAATAAACACACAGTGACTTTTCCCCACTGTATATTGTCTGGCACGAAACAAGGAAGTTTTAACACGCACGTTCATGACAATAAATCGCAGCTGGAAAAATTACTGTGCTCATTTTCATTAACCAGCTGACCAAGCGCAACAGTCTTATATATGATGCAGTGCAATTACAAATTTAAGTAATGTAAAACCTATAACAAAATTACAGAAAAGAGGAACTTAAAGGGTGTAGCAGACATACAAGTTCAACTGCCAAAACACAAAATAGTTCTTTCTGAATGTATCCCATAGTTTATCATGCGCCCACCACCCAATGCATTTCTCTACTGCTCTCAGTTTTTGGATAATGGCCAACCAAATCTGGCAGCACCACCCACAGGAGCCCTGTTATCCTGATTGGAGTAGCTGTGTGCTGGAGTCTCTTCCCAATTCAATTTTATGCAATGACTGCAATATTTGCAATGTGCCCAAGGGTAAATGAAACATGGTGTGGCGATGCACATATTGGCTGCCTGATATCCCGTAAGTGGAAACCGCAACTAAAGTGACGTGCCTAAAAGTGACAGAGGCATGTAGATTCCCTAAACAGCCATTTCCCAAAGTTCTGACGAATGAAAGCCAAACTGATCGCAAACATTTTGACTAGTGGTGACTACTGTCACTAGTCCCAGTGTCCTTTCCACTTAACAAAATAAAGCATTTCAATACACAGTTGTGAGGAGCGACTCCCACTGTTAAATAAGCAGAAGTGGCTTTTTCAGCAAACCTATAAATGTCACTGAATTTATATGTTTAAAACCAATCAACAATATTTCATATGACTTGTCACTTGCGAACCCGATAAAATAACTGCATCATTATTAAATCTAATAAAATAAAATAAAATAAACACATTTTGGACCAGTGTGAAAAATGTGTTAACACAGTCTGTCACATTTTAATTGTTCTGCTTGAATCAATGTCAGGACTCAGTAGCATAAAACACACTTAAACACGTGGGAAAAGTACTGTAAGTAAAAGCCTCTTCACAATAAGTGATGTGGGCTGAATACAGAGAACAACGCATAACAAAAGTGTGTGACAGCCAACTGGGTTGGCACCACTTGGCACAGATAAGGCCTGCTTGTCTTTGGCATAACAATAAGACACAATTTATGTGCACAGACAATGACAGCCTTTCTTCACAGGTATAAAGAAAAGTACACCACTCAACATTAAAAACATGTTTTTTCATCAGATCTTAGTGAAAACTTGCAGCAGTGCAATTTGTCCTTTCTTTCATCCAGTGAACAAGAAAATGATAAATTCATAATTTGTCGTTTAGATGTGTGTTTATGTACTGTACTACTACTGCACGATTGGAACGTTTTTGCATGCTTGTTATTCATTTGAATACAGTAATAATTAATTTTCCTATTATTTTCTTTCATTTTTATCTGTTTCTCACATTTTTCATAAAAAGGTTGGACACTTTGATCATTTTTAAATGGTTTAGTGGGGAGTTTTTTGAGGACCATGGAACCAAATACAAAATTTAAATTTTAAAAAAAAGAGAGTTACGAAAAAAGTTCTGGAACCAATTGATTTTGTAAGTAGACGTACGACTGTATATTACTTCGATGATGCATGTGTGTTTCCAGTTAGCTTGCCGCCACAACTGCATTGAATGCCCATATCCTATAGGCATCATTTGAGTAGTATTTGGTAGATTGATGTACCAAGTGATTGGGAAATTTTAAAACTTTTTTTCTAGTTTGAGACATCATCGCTGCACAATCCCCAAAGCCACACCTCAAATCCGTACCTTCAATTGTTGAATCAGTCCGGCAAGCATGTGAACAAATGATGTGACTAATAATATCAGTTTATTCTTCACAGACAGCAGAACGCAGTGTAGCGTATCATCCCTGCAATAGCAGGCAGTAGAACCATTTGATGAACCTGATAAGACAATGCCTAGTGTTATGTGTTCTGGCTGGAAAAAAAGATTTTCTAAAACTTTTTCACTCTAAAAACAGAAAACGAGATGCATGTATGTACATCCAGGTAAGAAAAAACAAAAAATACCAGGACAAAAGAGTAGCAATAAGAGGAAAAAAGGGGAAGAGAGAGTGCACTGGCCGCCTTACTCAGCAGGAGCTGTCTGCCAAGCCAGAAGTCAGGCGAGGGAGTGTGTGTGTGTGTGTGTGTAGGTGAGTGTGCATGTGCATGCATGTAACTAAGGCATATAGTGGCCACGTGCCAAAAACAATGGCCTGCAAAATTGGCAGGGCACATGCAGTGTGTGTGTGCGTGCTGGGGGGACTGTTGGGGTGCTGGGGGGACTGTTGGGGAGTATGCATTCCTTGCATGCATGTGGGTGATCTCTCATCTCATTTTCTGAACCGCTTTATCCTCACTAGTGTCGCGGAGGCGCTGGAGCCTATCTCAGCTGACTTTGAGCCAGAAGCGGGGGACACTCTGAATTGGTGACCAGCCAATCGCAATTTCCGAAAAAATAAACAACCATTCACGCTCACACTAATACCGAGGAGCAATTTAGAGTGTCGAATCTGCCTAACATGCATGTCTTTTGAATGTGGGAGGAAACTGAAGTACCCGGAGGAAACCCACGCAGGCCCGGGGAGAACATGCAAACTCCACACAGGTGGATCGACCTGGATTTGAACCCAGGTCCCGCACTGTGAGGCTGACGCCCTAACCGCTCATCCGCCAGGCCGCCCCATATGGTACACGGTTGATTGGTCGCCGGTCTTTTGGTCGCCGGTCTTTTGGTCGCCGGTCTTTTGGTCGCCCGGAAGGTAAGTGATAATTACCATTTAAATCGTTGCTCAAATTCCCTAAATACAAACTACGAATTACTATTTAGTCATACTTAATGCCCTAGTAATTATTAGGCTAAAGAAGCTCCACATTTCCCAGACTTTTATTGTTTTTTGTTGGAGAACTTGTTAAGACCCTGACTGACGTATCGACCGCACACGGCCCCATATGGGTGATTTCTCTATAAACATTGAGAGAGGACAACAGAGGAAGGTATACTATAATTTCACTGTAGTAAAGTATTAGACAAGATGAGGCGCGGCAAAGAAAATCAAGATTAAATTGCTAAACCGCTATAACCATAAAAAGTCGCATTAAATCATCCAGTGTCGTATAAAGCAATAAAGGTCCAATCCATTTGAACTGGCAGGGTTGGCAGAGAATAATCATGATTCAGTGGCAATAAACATCCAATCCATTCTGACTAGGGGATCAAAGCTATTGAGTTAATTAAATGAAAAAATCCTTAAATGGCATACTGAGTCTCACATCCACACATAGCCTACCAATATATATTTTAAATGTATTGCCTTCAAAATTGGTATTTTTAGGTCAAATAACCAATTTTTGTTCAATTATACACGGTAATCTTATTCACGATCCCTACCACCTACACGATAGAAAAAATTAGCAAAGTAGCAACCAAATATTTATTTTATAATCTATATATTTTTCACACCAGAAACTAAAGTTTAACTCCAGCATGAGATAATTTTTGAAACAATGATCTGGAAAATATTAGTGTGCAGTATTATGTAGTCTAGTTGTATGTAGTCTAGTTGTATCTTAACCAGGGTTCGATTGAACCCTAGGGGTTCCGTGAGTCAGTTCTCAGGGGTTCGGTGGAGCCTCTGGCGCAGAGGTCAAGACACATTGAGTCATCATGTCTATACACGATAACATGCTTGGCCAATCAGTGCTGCGAGGAATTTATATTTCTTGAATTTGAAAAAAAATCATGATTTGTTTTACACTGAAGTAGGGTTCGGTGAAGTCGCATATGAAACTGGTGGGGTTCGGTATCTCCAACAAGGTTAAGAACTACTGATTTAGGCATTTACTATATGCAACACGGGTAACACAGAACTGGGCAAATTCAACTTTTGTAGATTACCATGTCCTGGATGGCAGACAACCAACAAAGATGTTTTTGAGGTGTTTTGATAACCTAGCTCAGAGGTCGGGAACCTTTTTGATGGAAAGAGCCATAAATAATTCACATTTTAAAATATTATTCCGTGAGAGCCATATTCAGAATTTAAAAGTATAAATGTATGAAAATGAGTGCGTCTTCTAGTCATTTCACCATTGTTGAAGTAAGAAACATTGAATTCTTTGGACAACATTTTTACGCTGTTGTTAATTAATGAGAGTAGGTATGCAGAACAGTCTAATGAAGAAAAAAAAGATTAAAAAGGTGCTAGAGGTAATGTCAACGCCACTGAACCAACGTGATGCTTCTATTGATGTTTACGAGGCTCAGCTCTCTCACCAGCAGTTTCCCTATTTTACCTGCCAGGCTAGTGGAGAGCCAGATGTACCAATTAAAAGAGCCACATATGGCCCTGGAGCCATAGGTTCACTACCCCTGAGTCCTGGCTCTTCTAGTCAAGTTCACTACATGTTTGCTAAGTGAGAAAGGACTTGAATTGTAAGTTGAGATTCAAGTTGCATAAATTAAGATTCACATCATGTGTATTTTTTAGGTGCATTGTGTACATTTTCCTTTTTCCAATATCATGTTGACAGTGATTTGCATTTTTTTCATTATGAAAGGAGTTGATACAAATCATGCCAGCAGCAGCAGCACTTGGGAGAACTCCTGACTGACTTTTGTATATGGTTTAATCCCGTTCAACTCTGCTGCTTCGCTTTGTCATCGCCACAGTCGCTTCAAAAGGCATTGGGGACCCATTACAGCTTTATGTAACGTTCTACAGACAGAGACGTGGAAAGGACACACACATACATTCACACGCAGATTCTTACTACCCCCCTTTCTGTGAACAAGAGTTTTTTATACAGCTGGGTAACAAAGCATGACCCAATAATCCTAAAGCTTGACTCAAAGCTGAGGAACCCCCTCCCACTCTTCCCTCCCCTTATATCGCTGTCCTGCTCTCTGAGGACTTTATAAGGCTGGATAAGGAACTTCTGGTCATACATGTGGCATGGCAGGGAACTAAATACACAACCACACTTAGCCTTCATTATTCCAATTATGACTTGGATCTAGAAGTAGGTTATTACACATGGGCAGCTAAATTGCTGATGAGTGCCCATCCTTCCAATCATGCGGTGTTACTGGTAAACATAGACAGACAATTTATGCTTATTAGGTGTGTGGCATGGCGGGCACCGGAGACTGTACACAACTGGAAGTACTTCTCCATCACATCATTCTCCAAGTTGCAAAAATAGGTATGTTCAAACATGATCTGTTTACGCCGAAGTGCCAGAAGGACTTTTCTTAAAGAAAACTTTGCGTTGTACTAGTTTTTGTTGGGACATTATTTATCCTTCTCTCCAAAATCTCCTTTTCTTATTTTAAACAGATGACAAATGTTTTTTTGCAGTTATTAAAGATCTGGCAAATGTATACAGTAATTGTGCAGAACGTAATAGGTAAAGCAGGATATTAACCAAGCTGTCCACGCTTTCATACAATGCAGCTTTTATTATCAGTAGTAAAAGGGGATTATATTTAGTGGATGCTTGCTCCAAGACGCATACATTGATCTCAGACAGTAATAAATTGATAACAAAATATTATGCAATAACAAAAACCTTAAAAAATATATTTGAAAATACCAACCGGCACATTTTTGCATTTAATTGCATTAAATTGGCAAACATAATTAACAACCAATTACTTTATTGTAAGTCTTAAAATAAGGATCTTATTTTTAAGCATGTATCATTATCAAGTATAAGCACGCAGCTATCAGTAATTACACACCTGCCAATATACTACTGTTGTGAAGAGTAATTTTTAAATTCAAGGGTTGTAGGTTGTCCAAATGTCATTAATAAAATCCTGAATATATACCATATTTTCTCACATATAAAATGCCCCCGCGTATAAGCTACGCCCTTAAAATTGCCCTAAAATCGTTGAATTTTACCATTTCTCGCGTATAAGCCGCCCCATGATTCACAATTTTCACCTCCATATTCATGATTTTAATACGGAGTACAAATGTGTTACTTTGAAGGGAAAATCAGATAATGTATGAATTAAAATCACATTATTAGGGTCAATATCATAAGTTAGAAATTCATCCAGTAATGGTTGTTTTCTTACTGCAAAACAGAAAATAACCAACAAATAGTAAATGTTAATTTGCCGTCACCTACTGGTGAAAGAGTATAGCAACGCCGTGAGTCGTGCGCATTTAAGCCATACCCTTGATTCAGTCATCATTTTTTTAAGTTACGGCTTATATGTGAGAAAATACAGTACTTTTTGTGTGGTTAGGCAATAATCATCTTGCATCAAGTGGTTCCCATGGACCACAAATTGAAGAGCAGGCCAAATCTTATCTTAATCTCACGAAACTATTGAACCACGATCTTATTTGTTGACAGAGAGAGAAAAATGTGTGTCAACCTTTTGTGACTTACCTTAGAGGGGGTTGAGATATAAGGTGTTGAGAGAGGTAAGGCCGAAAGTGTAAGAATGTCATTACACACCTAAAAGGATCTAACTTATTTTGATTACCCTCACCCCACCAAAAAGATCTAAAAGCAGCATTTATGTGTCATTTTTTTTTCATTACTACAGTAGGCACATGCACAGAGCAGCAATCCGTGCACCTTTTAAGCACATGGTAGTGTTTATGATAAGCGGAAGTGTCCCTTCTAGCTAGTTAAAGCCCCTTTACGTACATTCTTTGCATATGGTGCCCTATACGTGCAATCATCAACCTGCTAGAATTGTCCAAACATAAACACATTGATAAACATATCTTTTTTCAGGATCACATCTCACAACCTTGCAAAACAGATGGCACTAAACAAAGTTAAAAGTAAATCTCACTTTCATATTCACAAGTCTCACATTTCAGATAGTAATGGAGTGGAATCAATGGCCATTTAAAAAAAGGTGCAATAAGATACAGCAATCCGAAAGAAGCCACAGTTTGCAGTTTCCCCTGATACCTTGAGGGAACATGAGACCTCAGACAAGCTTCAGTTCCTCTCACGCCATATGGCCAAAGAAGAAGACAGAAGAAAAAAAACCTCCAACACTAAGAGTTGTTTATTTCGCCATTCATCAGTTTTCAATCTCATTCTTTTTCATCATGTCCAAACTGTGTGAGGAATCTGATGAGGATGAAGCTGGAGAAGGAGCTTGGCGGAATGGCCCTTTGTTTGAAAACATCCTTTCTGCAGTGCTGGAAATGCGAGAAGCTTATCGATCATTTAGACTGGGAGCCTTTTGTGCAGCAAACGACTGAGCAAACGCACGCAACGAACTGATTTTAGCGTAAAAACCAAACTACTGAAGTGCAAGCCCGTGCTCAAACACCACCGACAGAAAGAAGGTTTTTCCACCTCGGTGGCGTCCCCGCGTCTCTTTGTCCGCTCCGAGTAAACACAACCGTGTGGGGGATTTTTTCCCCCGGATTAACGTCGGATTAATCATAATAAGAGACCCAATAACAGCCTTTGTTCCTCGGCTAACCCACCCACAAGCAACGGCTAGTTTGAGCAAGGAAATAAACATTTGGAAGTGAGAATTGTCGCAAACAAACATAAATCCCCGTTGAGTCCTTTTGTATCGGTGCCTGTCAATCCTCCTCCGCGCCTCCCCCTACTTGTCTACGGGTCGAGGGCTCCAAGCGCCCCCGGTTGTTGAAAAAAAGTGATCTTTAGCGCATGTGAAATGCTTTTTCCAACGTTTTTAATTCCCTCAAACCAGGGACATCATACGTTTAGCGCAGATTACATACCACGAATAGAGAAACCAGTTTAAACCGTCCAAGAAGCCACAATAGTATATAGGGAGCCCTTTAATTTTTAAACAGCAGCTGGTCGGATATGTTAGCAAAGCAACCTTATCTCCACTCTCACGGGGACACGAGCACATACTTTTGTTAAAAATGTCTACCTGAACGCTCTGTTACGTCCAACCACACACTTTTATACCCACGATCGCGTTTTTATTTTCTTTAATCGCCAAAACAACACATGTGCTTTCAATGATAAACTTCAATCAAGCATGTCCGGTAAAGATTCTTTAGGGACCCTGGGAAAAAAAAGAACTCTAGTTAGCCCTAAAGTTGAGGAAATATTTTCACTTACCGACTTGTAAAACATTTTCCACACAGCCCGTCTCGAGCAACCTGATACCACGGCGAAAAGGCAATGCATCTCCAGTTCCCATTGCTCCGGTTGTTCCTACTGTCGTCCCCGTAACAGTAGCGGTTCCTCCGCCAGCGGCCGTAGTTGTGGGTCCGGACCCAGCGGCTCCGGACCCACTGGTAGCCGTCGACGGAGCCTCGTCGCCGGCTACGCGGCACTGGAACGAAGAATACATACATATCTCCTTTTCGTTTCGGGGGAAAGACCAGTAGACGATACGACGCTGAACTGGTTCTGGGATCCGCTCAAAACGCTCCTCTACTCTTTCGAAGGCCCACTTTTCCGCTACTGCCTTCGCGGCACAGTCCAAGAGGGACTCCGGGGAACGATATCGTGTGTTGATCAATCCATGTCCGGGTCCAGGGCCGGGACCCCGAGGAGCCGGGCGTAAGCACGGTCGCTTACTGGCCGGTGGCAGCGACAGGAGAGGATGCGGTGGCTGTTCCCTTCGTCCTTCCGCCATGGCGAGCCGATAAACACTGACTAGACCGACAGCGTGCGGACGCCGAGTTGCAGCCGGAAGCCGACCACACACGCACACACAAACACACATCGAGATTACATAGTGCACACAAAACGTCCTGCTTGCCCTTTCAAAATAAAAAAAAACGAAACAGAACAATGAGGTTATAATGTAGGTTTACAAAAATCACCAGATTGTTTCTAATTATATTTCATACAGACTGAAAAGTTATGCATTGGGGTTTCTAAGACAGTTTTTTACATGTATATCCTCCTGACTACCAGTAGTTCAAATTTGTCCTCTGTAGAGGACATTTGTAAACCTAACTATCTCCTACCCAGAGCATCCAATCGCATCAACTCCTTTCGTGCTCTATAGAGGACATTCAGAGCTTTCCAATGATGCAAAATTTCTTTTGCACTATTCCAATTACTTCAAATAGATTGGGGAATTTCAAAATAAATGTGATTGGACAACACTTTTTTTCCTGGTAGTCAAGAGGATATCAATATGCACTCATTTTATTTTTTAGAGGCCAAAGCCCTGTACGTATTTGGGTTGTTTTTCTGGCTCTTCAAGTTGTTGTTGTTGTTGTTGTTGTTGTTGTTGTTGTTGTTGTTGTTGTTGTAGACACCAAATTTGAAGTCCTGCTCCTCCATCATTCGGGAACTGATCGCCTTGAAACCCAGTAGCTATGTAGGATAGACCAATATCTATCGATCATTGCATAACTAATTATTAAGTGATTATTTAAAGTAATAATTATTAAACTTATATGAATATATACACTTATACACACACAGACACACCCCAACACCTATCAGGGAGTGTAAACAATTGGCAATGACCAAAACAGCACACATTGGTATGAAGCAGTTGGGCTCACCCTGCCAAGGCAATTATGGCCATGCTCTAGTCTTTTTCCCCATTATAAGTTCATTCATGCATACCTGTCAACTTATACGTTTTTCCCGTACATTAATTTTTTATTATTATTTCGAAATGCTGGCATCACATTACAACTTTTGTAATGGATTTTTTTAAAGTACATTTTTTGTCAAACCGATCTCGTTTTACACATTATATATATATATATATATATATATATATATATATATATATATATATATATATATATATATATATATATATATATATATATATATATATATATATATATATATGCAATGTACCCAGACAGTCAAGCTGTCAGCATCATTCAGCGACATCTACATAATCTTGAATTTAGTGCATACAAAAGACATACCAACTGATTAGGCACTACGTCCACTTTCAAGATTTTTTTTATTATCACTTAATAAGCCGAATTGCGATAATTAATAAGGGGAGCAATTTGCCGAGGTTGACAGGTATGTTAATGGACCTTTAACATTTTCTGTTTTTGAAAAGTTCTTTTACAAACATACAGACATAATGAGAAAAATCCCCAGATGAATTGATGTCACACTTCTGATACTGACACTAGTGAAAACATGGCCGAGACGTTAAACGCTCGGTATCGAGACACAATCCATATTAGTCTCCCTCTGTACATCACTTTGCTTCGTTTAAAAGCCTGCTTTTTGGCATGCAATTATATTGAACAATAGGTCAATGTCAATGGAGGATGCAATCCGTAACCATGGAAATGATTATGATAGATTTGTGGATAGACAGAGCAGGTAATTGGAAAAAAGAATGATAGGTAACTGGGTGAAATAGAGTGAAAAAAAGATGGAAGAAGAGGGGAATAAATTATCAAAGCAGCCGTAGGGTACTGAAAGCCCCATTACACCATATCTTTCTAGGATTTTTACAATTTTATAATGATGCATCTTATCTCTCATCAAATCAATAGGCAATTACTCTCTCACTTCCGCACTCACTCCCCTTTCTTTCTTCCTTTCAACATTAGACTTCAACCTCTTTCTCTTTTCCCCTCTTACTATAGCAGTTCGAACATGAAAGGGGGAAAAAGGGGACAATAATAGTATCTAATTCCTGTCATCACATCACGCGGTGCAGGAAGGGATTGTAAAGAGATACTCAGGTTTAAAAAGCACACAATCGCACGAGACTTCAGCCGCATTTATTGAACATGCACATACTGCATATTGTGTCCTTTTCATGCTTTGTGTTTGCAGATTGCCAGGACAGATAAGTCACCAGTCAGACAGTAGGGAACAGATTTTATAGTTCAGGTGAGGAAGATCCCGATATGAAACAATATTTACTGGGTCATTTTAAAAAAATATATTATTTCTATAATATTATTCAACATCACCACATTTGTTCCCACAAAATTCAATATGGCAGCCCGGCGGCTGAGTGGTTAGCGCGTCAGCCTCACAGTGGGGGTCCTGAGTTTAAATCCAGGTCGGTCCACCTGTGTGGACCTGTGTGGGTTTTCTCCGTGAACTCTGGTTTCCTTCCACATTCCAAAGACATGCGTGATAGGGTAATTGGACACTCTAAATTTCCACTTGTGTGATATCTATGGAGCAACTTCCAGTGTGGAAAAACAAGTCCCCGTAAGTGTTTTAAAATCCTGCAGTACCAGAGATTGATAATAGAGCTCGCTTCAAAACAGAGCAATGGTACCATCATGACCCAAATTTTTGAGAATGACACAAAAATTACATTTTCACAAAGGGGTTTTAGGTGTTTGCCAGATGTTTCTATGGTATAATAACTTCCAAATAGAAGCAAAAGCCTTTATTGAGAATTGCACACAATAGGTCAATATTTGCACTATTGACACTTCTTTTTCAAGACCTCTGCAATTCTCCCTGGTGTGCTGCCGATCAACTTCTGAACCAAATCTGGTCTGGTGTCCATCCATTCTTGCATAATCAATGCTTGGAGTTTGTCAGAATTTGTGGGTTTTTGATTGTCCACCTGCCACCATTCTCCATGTGATTAAAATCTTGAGAGTTTCCTGGCCAAGGGCCCAAAATCTTAATGTTTTCTTCCTTAAGCCATTTTGTTATGACCTTTGCTTTATAGCAAGGTTCTCCATCATGCTGGAAAAGACATTCTTCCTCACCAAATTGCCCTGGATGGTTGGGAGAGAGGTTCAATTGATGCCAAACAGCCTCCAGGGCACCCAAGAAAGTCCAGTCCTGAAATTGTTTCAGCTATGGGATCGGGCCACCACCAGTACAGAGCTTGCCCAGAAATGGCAGCAAGCAGCTGTGAGTGTTAACTTAGATTTCAAAACACTATCTACGTGTGACTACAAATCCTAGATCTTTGTGTGACATGCATTGAAACTTTTGAAAACAAACCATTTCATTCATTTAAATGTAGGTGATTCATACAGTATTTTCTTACGTTAATCTGACTGGCACACAATTGACAAACAATGTCCGGTGAGTGCCATTGGCACGGTATGCTAGTAGGATTTGTTTACTTGCTATGCTTCTCATAGACCTAAAGAATGTGAGTATTTTCAAATGTCTTCAGTACCAACCAAATACCCTGGACATGAGCATCACAAATGAAAAACAGTGCCTGTTGTGGTGCAGCCACCAGTAAATGGAAACGCTTTAATGCTATGGCTGATGTTCTAAAGCGTTTGTTCAATTCTTCTCCTGTCTATGGTGATCTCCTTCTTATGTCTTCCCCACTAACCGTCCCTTAGTCTCAACTGTCTCACAGCTCACTTCTCTCTTCTTCATTCAACTGTGACCCCTCACCCTATATTTATCTCTTCACTTTTTCTGTCCACATTTGTTTTTGAAAGCCTTTTATTCCTCACTCTGGGTATCAAGACTTTGGAGAGATACTCAGCTCAGCCCCCAGTGGGAACCTCAACAAGAGAAAGAATTGCAAAACAAATGCTGAGTGCCTTGAGGGAGGTGTGAGCTCACTTATTCAGAGGTGTCCACAAAAAAAACCCCTGCAGAGGTAGACTATGGAAATTCCACCCAAATGTTGAGGTGACAGGGGGGAACTGAAATTCTTGCAAGATTTTAAAGCATATACCCCCCGCAACCCTAGTGTGGAAAAAGCGGTTCAGAAAATGAATGACTGAATGAATGTAAGTATTTTGTATACGAATACGCTATTTGTTTGATTGATTCTGAAAGTCCAAGTAAGTCTTGCTTCAATCAAATCAATCAATCAAAAGCCTTTATTGTCATCATACACAGCTGCGTATAATGAAATTGGTGCTACTCCACAAAGTGTGTTTTCCCAGTAAAAAAAAACATAAATACTAGATAGAACATAAAAGTATGAAAAGTAAATAACAATAAGATTGAGAAAACAAAACACCAAACTGGAGAGCATAGAGCTGCTGCACCCATGCGCGCCGCCATCTTGGATCAAATAATCTTGAGGCCATGCACAAGATATTGCGGTTTTTGTTGGTTCGTTTTTGTTTTTGTTTTTGTCATACTTTCAAGAGAACAACAGTAAGACATGCGACCCACTACGGTGTATGACCAAAACATTGTCAGGAGAGACGAAACTTAGAACAATACTTTTGTCAGTTAAATGACCAAGACTGTGGAAAAACGAGCCTGAGACCTTTGGGAGTGGAGAATTAGATAAGACATTGAGAAGCTGGGACCGCAAACATCACTTTTAAAAAAACAAGACAAGCTCCCATTCTACACGACGCGTTAAAGTAGGTGCATGCTTGATTAGTAGACACTTACTGGTATTTATACCCATTTTTAACAATGTGGAGTTTGCATGTTTCCTCCCACATCCCAAAAACATGCATTGTAGGCTGGTTGAACACTCAAAATTGCCCCTATCTTTGCGTGTGAGTATGTATGGTTGTCAATCTCCTTGTGTCCTGTGATTAGGTGGCCACCAATTCAGGATGCCCCGCGCCCGATGCCCATAGTTAGCTGGGATTGGCTCCAGCACCCCCAGCGACCCTCGTGAGTGCAGAAAGTGAATGTCACAATGGGTAGAACTCACAGCTGGACTCAAATTCACAAGACAGGGCCAGAGGCTGTTGAGGACAAAGGTTTATTGACCTAGAGACGAACACAGGACAGCTTAAGGAAACACAAAATCCCAGATTCCAAAAACATGGACAGGACAGGACACGAAACTCAAAAACAAGAAACAAAGGATGATTGTCGTGGCTTAACTTCCAACAAAAAGTACACACGGGCAAAGAACATTGAAACCAAGGGGACTATAAAGGCTAGGGCTAATGACAACAAGTGATGACATTTAGGTCATTAGGAGAGGAAATCTGCCATAGTGACTCCAAATAAACACAGGAACCTACTAAAATAAAACAGGATATTACATAAATCAAGATAGCAGCATGTAAGAGTAAAAGAGTGAATATTCCCTGTTTTTCCCTCTGTCACCCTAACCCTCTTCTCTCCAGCTGCATATTCTGAATGAAAAAACAAATTATAAACAACCACAGAAGGACCATGCCAAGCTCTCATGTGGCACAATAGGACTGTTTCAGCATTTAAAGACACCATTACCCATGTTCAAGCAGCTGAACAGGAGAAGGATAAACAGTAAATATATAAACAGCGAGCGACAAGCATTTGCACCCACAATCACAAAACCACTGAGTAGGAATAGAACCCGCACTACCCGCACCGAAGTCAGGTAAATCAACAACTACATCATCATGTGTCAAGTTAAAATATATCCTCTTATTAGTATAGTTTAATTTGTCTTCAACCTTTCATAACACAACATATGAAACAACAAAAGAAAAACATGTATTTTCTCACTAGCTTCTTGATTTACTTAATTAATTAAAAATTTGTGAAGGTCATCAATGAAATGACTGAAAGCAGTTAATTTAATATTAACAATATTAATGTTAATGTCAATTAGGGAGTGAAAAAATTTTACAAGCACTTGTACCAGTAGAGTCAGGAATCAGCTGGGATAGGCTCCAGCACCCCCCGCAACCCTAACGAGGATGAAGCGGTTCAAAAAATGAATGAATGAATAAATGAACATTGTTACTGTAGGATTGACATTATTAAAATGGGTAGAATATTAAATTTCAACATTTATGTCTGAAGATTTCCGTCATAGCCTGTGCCACAGGTCACAACAGAGTGGGATGACATGCAGGTGGATGTTGTAAACAAACCAGCAGCTGTGTGATGTGCCATTGGTCTCAAAGAGGAACAGAGAAAAATAACTGAGAAGAACAAAGGATCCAACATTTCTTGGACTAAATCAGTCCATCTGCCAAGGTGGAAGGACTTTCTGATTGTTTGCTCTTTAGTGAGAGGTTGTCAAATAACAAAATAGGGTAATGTTGCACACCTGATCAAAGTCGTTGGGAAACACTGTTCGGTGCAGGATGCACTGCAGGAAAATAAATATTTAATCATGAAGGCTCATTATTTATTTGTAGTCAACGTAGTCTTTGTGTGTAGTCAATGTATGTTTTTTAATGGATCTTATACAGTCATCCCCTGTCTTCCAAAAGAAAATAAATACTAATGGACTCAATTCTCAAAATGATTGTTTATATGGAAGGATCAAAGATGACAAACTGAGGTGTGCTAATAAAAAAAAAAATCTCAAAATGTTTTCAACATGTGATTAAAGGTAGGTATTAATGAAAAAAAAATTCTTGCAGCGCTACAACCCAAAGGTGAGGTAGCACACCATAACAGCACAATATAGGCAATCCTCAAACTCTATCCTCAAATTATATAGTCTCATCGTCACATTTCTTCCACCTTCCGCTCCCTGAGCCATAATTTCATCCTTGGTAACCTACTCTTCATTGCACCACTGCACTCAATGGCCTTCTCTTAATATCCGGTTAATGCAACTAGTCATTACATAGTCCTTGACTGGAGAATGTGAGCGTGCATTTGTTTCACAGAAAAGGGAAGAGGGGTAATCTATACATTCCAGATTTCTCCACTAAAGAATCAATCTTAAATACCCCTCCCCCATTCGAAATATCTACTAAATCATGGTGTACAGAACAGATGAAGTCTAAATTTGACTATAAACTTCTGAAATATTTGGTTTGAATTTATATACAATAGAAAACACACACACACACGCACACACAAAGCAATATTAATATAACCACAAAAGACTAATAAAACAAATGGCTGTGTGTGGCTGGCCTTGATATATTCAGTGTAATTAATTTCATTGTTTGGTTTGTCATGATGTTTTATTTAAAAGAATCAATTATCAAGGTAACATTATATCATCAATATAGCCTCCATGATAAGTGAGGTAAAATAGTCAATATTGAGCTCATAAAGTTCCCTTATTCTAATACAAACATTGACTTTGATTAATGTCAGTAAATCTGCTTTCAGACATAAATAACCCAATATTATAATAACAAAAGCTTTCATTCAGTCATTTGATTCATTCATTTTATGAACTACCTTATCCTCACAAAGGTCGCGAGGGTTTGCGAAGCCTATCCCAGCTGACTGAATCGGTGGGCGGCCGATCTCATATGGATTATATTTTTACACATAAGCATTATTTCTCTTCATATTTTTCTAGGTTTTAGAATGAAATGATGTGTAAAATAAGATCCACAGTCCCTATGGTGGATAAGTGTGAAAACACCCCATTAAATGTTAATAATTTATCACACCATGACTACAACCTTCTACTTTTGCTGATTTTAACCTATGCTACAGTTATAAAACTGGGTATAAAGTGTTGTATACTTAAAGGTAAAGAAATTAGGAAATTAGATTCATTATTCATTCACCCAAGCCGATGAACAATACAAATATTTTCAAAAGAGGTAGGAGGTGGAGTTTGTTTTTAGAACTACTGGAATGAATTATCATGTCTCCTGTTTCTTCTTCATGCAAACATGTTTTCCCCAAAAAATAATACCATACATGATGCTGGAGGGTAAACGCTATCTGCCACAAAGCCCACGCCTGTCACATTTTGGCTCTGGCAATCACAACACCCTCAATATAAGAATTCATGGCCCCAGTCGGGTAATTGGAGTTGGCAGTGCAGCAAATGAATAATTTCATTTTAAAATAAAGTCAGTCAGCTCAGCAACAAATACAACAAATTTAAAAATCCTAACTTGCATTTTTCTTTTATTAAATGTTTCCTTCCTTTCACTTCCCACTCCTTGTTTCCAGCAGTTAAACCAATTAAATGTTCACAGAAGGTAGACTGCCCACTCTCCTATTTAGAAAAATACATACAATAAAACCCTTCTGTCTGCAGAGCCATTGTGTGATGGCAAGGCCGCCATCTTTAATTATGGCCTACGCCTCCAGCCTTTTGGTTGCTGAATAGCCCTGTACTTTCTGCATAGACAGCCTGGGCTGCTGGATCAGCTTTTTGTATGTTGTATTGAGCAAGTAACTAAATCAATTGACATTCATAGGTGGCACTAATCCAAGACCATCCTCACATCATTTGAATACCTGTGAATCCTGAATTACCTGCATTTTACCTGGAGGAAAAAGGTAGAAAAACGGGTGTTGCGATACATAAAATTAATTAATTCATTCATTTGCTGAACCGCTTTATCCTCAGTAGGGTCGTGGGGGATGCTGGATCCTATCCCATCTGACTTCAGGCCAGAGGCAGGGGAGACCCTGAATTGGTGACCAGCCGATTGTAGGGCACGAGGAGACGGACAACCATTTACACTCACACTTAGGGGCAATTTAGAGTGTCCAATGAGCCTACCATGCATGTTTTTGGAATGTGGATCATGGCAAAATACTTCTACCCGGGCCAGCTCGCTGCTTCTTTGCGGGCCGGCCGGGACGACCCCCTAAGGGGCCAGCTCGCCGCTTAATTGCGGGCCGGCCGGGACAACCTCCCGATCAGGGATTTAGTTTTGAGTTTTGGACATTCGAGGGTTGTTTTTGTTTTTTTTTCACGTTTGGACAGTGCATTTGCCGTCCTCCCTTTGTTTTGATACTGGAGTTGGATTTTGGGATGCCTGGGATTAATCCCTTAAAGGGGGTTACTGTCACGTGTTGTTAAGATTTTGGGTGGAGGCGTGTGTGCTTTTTGCCTCTTGTGTCCCTCCGGGCTTCCCTTTACTCTTATGGCCAGATGTGTATGCTTTGTGATTAGCTCCTGTCTGTGTATTTAAACGTAAGTCTCTTGTGGCATCGTGTGGGAGTATTGCCAATTGTATGTGTTTCTCTATCCAGGAATTTGTAAGTACCGGCTGACTCTTTGTTCAGGGTGCACTCTTGCCGTTTGTTTGTTACTTTGGTAACTTTTGACCCAGGTTTACTTTTTCATTAAAATCCTGAGTTGTGCACCAGCACTTTGTCGCTTTTATCCCGCTCTCGCATCCTGGGTTCTGTTCTCGCTACACCTAGTGTTACGATCGCGCCGAGACGTTGTTGCGTGATCGGAGGAATTTGGACCCAGTAACGTGGAAGCAGGAGGAGGCGAGACGAACTGAGCTCATGACAGTAACTTTAATGACTCAAAAGCTTTACAAAATAACAAGGACTTGTATGTCCCAAAACGAAGCAAAACCGCAGCAGGGACAACTGTACCTTTGCGCCGATGTATGCAGTGTCACGCAGGACGATCCGACAATGACTAACCACTTCCGTGGTGCTTAAATACACACATCAGGAAGTAATCAAGGATCACTTGCAGCTGCTCTAACCTAACGGCAAGACAGGAGAGACAAACGAGCCGTTCCTGACACCTAGGCAGTAACTTCATGCCATTCCAAACCAAACTGGAGCCATATAAAACTGCACTGGGTTGTTTAATATAAATGTAACTTAAGAGGGTTAAATGCTTCATAGTAGTCTAGAACAGTGGTTCTTAACTTGGGTTCGATCGAACCCTAGAAGTTCGGTGAGTCAGTCTCAGGGTTTCGGTGGAGCCTCTGCTGTGTCGGTCAAGACACATCGACTCATCATGTGTATTCACGATAACATGCCCCACTTGACCATCACTGGCTGCAGATGATCACGTGACATTACTTGGTCAATCAGTGCTGCGAGGAATTTACATATCTTAGATTTGAAAAAAGAAAGACATTTATTATTGGATTATTTTACACTAATGTAGGGTTCGGTGAATGGGCATATTAAACTGGTGGGGTTCCGTAGCTCCAACAAGGTTAAAACCCACTAGTCTAGAATTTGTGTGATACATAGAACAAAAGAGAGCTACAAGAATAGAAAATGGTGAGGGAGTTAACTTAAAGTAAATGAAACATCTAGAATTTCTTTCAGGGTTCTTTGTTGTTGCCCATGAGAATGATGCTATCAAGGAATGTTCCTCCTCAGTAAATTATAAGGGAGCACACAGAGCAGTCCGATAGAATGTGAGGCATGAAGAGTGGGGACAATGTCGACTACTGTCCCCTAGAGAGAAGCCTTGTTCTAAGTTGGTGTTGTACAAGAAGTCAGTCACTTTTTGAATGAATAAATGGATGGGCGTGGGACTGGTTGTCTGGATGGATGTATACTGGCCTGCTTGCCCGCAGAGCAGGCATGCTCAGGAACCAAGGCAAGACTGGGGAATGTAAGGCATAATGTGAGAACAAAGCAAGCAACTGTCCCCCAGAGAGAGGCCCTGTCCCGGGGTAAAGGGCAAAAGGAGTTAGATTCTAAGTATGAATGAATAGATGCTTGCTGGTTGACAAGAAAGCCACGCAATAGTTTCAGTCACATCCTTGCAGGGGGCGTTGAAGTATACTTAATTACATTTGCAGATTATTCAGTGAATGAATAGCATGACTCATTCTTTAATGTGCACATACTCTGTAATAATATCTCATTACTAGTTAAACTTGGTCACAGTGACATAGTAGTTTATTCATTCATCTACTTTCATAAACGCTTATTCTTATAAGAGTGGCAGGTGGTGCTAGAGACTTACCCAGCCAACTATGGGCACCAGGCGGGGGGCACCCTGTATTGGTGGCCAGCCAATCGCAGGGCACAAGGCGACGGACAACCATTCACGCTCACACTAATAGCTAGGGGTGGTTAAGAGTGTTCAATCAGTCACTATGCATGTTTTTGGGCTGTGAGAGGACACCACAGTACCCAGAGAAAACCCATGCAAGCCCAAGGAGAACATCCAAACTTCACTGCTCTTGTTTAAATGATTTAAAGTATTTTTAGAATTGGTAATTAGAAGTTAAAAATTAGTTTATAGTTAATAATATTTAAATGATTTAAAAAAACAATACTGACAATGTTAAAGATGAACAACAAATGCAGTGCAGTGATAAACCACTGTGTACCCTATAATCATGTGCGCCTTTTCAAAATAAAACTGTTCATTGATGAAATGCCTTTTCATCCAAAAATACTGCAATACAGGAGATGTCTTGAATTTTTGGGAATATTTTGAAATTGGAATGGAAAAAAGGGAAAAATAATACAGTTGCACCTATATTCATGAAATTAATTAGTTGCAAACATATTTTCATAACTGAGATTTTTTCTAAATACAGGTATTATATTTTCTTTGAATTAGGATAATTTGTTCCACAATCGTGAATACTACCCACCAAAAACCCTTTAAAAAATAAACGTATAGCAATTTTGTATAAAATGTCAATGGAAACGTATGTATGTATATGTATGCAAAAAAGCAAAAGTATAGGGAAACTATATATAAAGCCATTAATTGACGTTACAACACCGCAACAAAGAAAAACAAAACGGACAGCAATTCAATTCAAACATGGAATTGTTGAAGGCGTTTGTCAAATCTCTCTCTCTTTCTCTTGCTTGCTCTCTCTCTCTCGTTACTCACATGGTGCCAAGTAACTAACTATGTGATGCTCCCCGTGTTGCATTCACGGGCGCGAATATTTGTAAATTTGGCTATGTAGCGTAATTAGTTAGAATGGCATGCGTTCTGGCTGCAGAATGTGAAGTCTATGGCAAGCCTTGCAGCCTCTTTTGATCTTTTGGGACTTGGACAGATTATTGTATCTTGGAAGAATCTTTTACATAACAAGGCATTTTGTAACCTGAAAATTTTGTACATTGAAGCATTCATATGTATAGAGGTACCATCTTATACGTATTTTTCAATCAATTAAATCTGATTCCCATCCTGTAAAATGGGTGAGAAGAGAATTAGCTGCTTAACATGTCCTAAATGTGATCATTTTTACAGGGTCTAGGTAGCCCATCTTGTTGTTGGGGTGTGTACACTTTAATTAATTTAAATCAATTTCTCTTATTTGGGAAAGTATCATAATGCAATTTGGTCGGAATACTCCAAGAATAGATACGTATCGTTTCTCTTTGTCACAACTTTTAGCCTGTAGGTGCACACTAGTGCTTGTTTGAATATTGCTGAATGTGTATGCAGAATTAAAACATGTTAAAGCCTTCGTTAATAAATGAGGCCCACTGTTAGAGCTCTTCCCAAAGGTGTTTAATGGGTTTCAAGGATTAAAAATTTTCCACAGGTAGATGTTTCAATCATATGCTTTGGGTATATTCAAAAAGAAAATCTTTCCTCTACTGTTTCCAAAACTTTGAAATAGTAAAGGTTTACACATATCGTGTATTTGCTTTTGCTTCGCTTTTTCAATTTTGGTTGTTAATTTTTATTATTTTTAGATACCAGATCTTGAAAATTAGAGCTTGAGCTTTCCCTTAGAGCAAACGGTGAGGGGCTGTGAACAAGTAATTTTCACTCCTCATGTGGCAATTGAAAATGAAGACCAATCAGAAAATAGCAGAATGCCCAATCAACAACAGCAAATTGTTAAAAAGCCAATTAGACCTGTTTGTCTGTGAGGACAAAGGAAGCGATATTGCAGAATGATTGCACCAGTACTGAGCTATACAAACATGCTCAAATGATATGTTGCTCATTACCTTATAACCCTACTTTTCCAGGAGTGCTTGATCATGATTGCACTTTTGATGGCAAGAAAAAAAGCCTCATTATTATAACCAACCAGTGGCTATCTCAGAGGCAAAAAAAATATTTTGTTTTCATCAGGGAGCTATTGAACCACCAGCTCTCAAGGCCAAAATCATGCACATACACGTACGTACACATAGACAAAATTTGCACACCGTGCTTGTAGCCTGGCAATGTTATTTAAAATTTGCTCTTAATGCCAGTCCACTTAATGAAGCTGTAAATTTGGAACATGGGAAAAGGAGAGCCTCTCCATGGCTCCTCTGAGATGTTACAAAATGATACAGAGCTGAGCTGGTTAATTAACTGATTGTTTAGTTGGCTGGAAGCCAGAGTAAAAAAACAAAAAACAAAAAAAACATGACTCTAAAGCAGGGGTGGGCAATCCAGTCCTTGAGGGCCGTTGTGTGTGCAGGTTTTTGTTCCAACCGATCAAGGACAGACACTTTGACCAATGAGATTTCTGTAGAATACAAGAAGCACCTGACTGCAATCGACTGATTGCACTTATAGGACACCGGATTGACGAAAAGGGGTCCTCTTTATGGGTTGGAATGAAAACCCGCACCCACTGCGACCCTTTGTGAAATAGTTTGCCCACCCCTGCTCTAGAACAAAACGCACAGTGAACAAACCAGTACAGGAAAAGACAGGAGAATTCTCATCTCATTTTCTGAACCACTTTATCCTCATTAGGGTCGCGGGGGGTGCTGGAGCCTATCCCAGCTGCCTCCGGGCCAGAGGTGGGGGACACCCTCAATCGGTGGCCAGCCAATCGCAGGGCACAAGGAGATGGACAACCATGTACACTCACACTCATACCTAGGGGCAATTTAGAGTGTCCAATCAGCCTACCATGCATGTTTTTGGAATGTGGGAGGAAACCAGAGTTCACGGAGAAAACCCACGCAGGCCCGGGGAGAACATGCAAATTCCACATAGGTGGACCCACCTGGATTCAAACCCAGGACCCCAGAGCTGTGAGGCTGATGCGCTAACCACTCATCTGCCGGGCTGCTGTGTTTAATTTGTCACTCAAAAAAACAAAAAAACAAAAAAAACACAAGGATGTACAAGTTTATGATGATGTCAAACTTCATTTATTGCAGTAGTTGTAGCTCCAAAGTCTGCATTGTAACTGTATCATAGGCCATTATGTAGTTAATGCTTCTTACTGGTTCTCTTCAGCATGACAGACCCAGCACTAGAGATCTAGAGGAAGAAAAAGTATGTAATACCCAGTCGGACAGTTTTGCATTTTGAAACAACCATCCATACAAATATCTAAGTACTGCCACCCAAATGGTTAATGCGTCGACCTCACAATTTTGGGGTGGAGGGTTCGATCCCAGGTGGGTTCTCACTGTGCGGAGTTTGCATGTTCTCCCCAGGCTTGCAAAGGTTTTGTCCGGGTACTCCAGTTTCCTTCCCACATCCCCAAAAAATGTAGGCTAAGCTGGTTGAACACTCTAAATTGACCCTAAGCATGAGTGTGAACGTGAATGGTTGTGTCTCCTTGTGCCCTGCTATTGCCACCAATTCAGGGTGTCCCTTGCCTGGTGCCAATAGTTAGCTGGGATAGGCTCCAGCACCCCCCTGCAACCCTTGTGACGAAAATCAGTTCAGAAAATGTATGAATAATAATAAATAGTATACACCAACTTTCTTTGAATGCTAGAAGGGATCTGTCAATGGTTAGCCATCACAAAATTCCAGGGAACATACTTTAAAAATTGTAGAGCGACAAACATTAACACTTACACTCATACCTTGGGGCAATTTAGAGTTTTCAACCAGCCTACAATTGTTTTTGGGATGTGTGAGGAAACCCAGACTTCCTGAAGAAAACCCACACAAGCCCAGGGAGAATATGCAAACTCCACACAGTGAGGACCAACCTGGGATCGAACCCTCGACCCCAGAACTGTGAGGCTGACAAGCTAACAACTCATCTGCCGGGCCACCCGCTCGAAATTATTAACCCCTGAAATTTATACTGGTCAATTTACTTTTTGGTAATTAGGTAACATGAGGGGAAAATCTTTAAAATACTAAATGTTGCTCACAGTATAATTAATTGGAACATTCGGCTTTTTTTCTTCATTTGGCTTGT